>NW_006921751.1:7460450-7477127 GCF_000298275.1 Orycteropus afer afer
TGTTATGTGCCGTCGAGTCAGCCCTGACTCATAGCGACCCCTCCTTGGGTTTCCGAGGCAGTATCACTACGGAAGTAGGATTGCCCAACCTTCCTTCCGGGGAGTGGCTGGTGGGTTTGAACCACCAGCCTGCTGGTTAGCAGTCAAGTGCCTTAGCCACTATCTGGGTTTAATTGCCAGCCAATGTGCCTCATGCTCAGCCACCACCAGTCTGTCAATGGAGGCCTGCATGTTGCTATAATGCTGAAGAGATTTCAGCAGAGCTTTCAGACTAAAACAGACTAGGCAGAAATAAATCTCCTTCCCAAAACCAACCAATGAAAGTCCTGTGGATCTCAATGTACATTTCAATCCATTGTACGTGGGGACCGTATTAGTCGGAGGGCTGACTCAATGGCAGATAACAACAGTTACCAAAGTTTCTACCATCATAGCTAAGCAAATAGCCATGTAGTAGTCTACTGGTGGGGAGGAGCTAAGATTAAACAAATAATCATCCAAATAAATATATAACAATGGTTGTGTTAAACGGTGTTGGAAGAATGAAAGGTGCTAATAGAGGACATAAGAGGAAACCTAACAGACTGGGAAAAGGGTATGCTAAGGATGGTATCCATGAGAAAGTGACATTTATGCTCTACCCTAAAGATGAATAGATGTCTTCTGAAGGAGAAGGACCTGTGTTGTTTCTTTGTGAACACTGCACAGGGTGAAAGAAACAGCTAATTTCATTATTAAATTTTTTTTCTACCGAATGTAAGATATACTCAGAAGTATAAGATATTTTACCAGTTTTTATATGATGTGCCTAAACTTAATGTTTATTCTGGCTTTTCTATGACTCTCTGAAGCTTAGTGTTTGTTGAGAATAACTAACAGAATTACCTTCTAAGGAAACTGAAAAAAGACCTTTAGAGGCAAAAATGTTAGAGATAAAAGGATCAATAAACGAAAGTCCCCAGTTTCCCAATTCACCTGATTAATGTTACAATCAGAAAGAATTTAATTCATAAGATCGGATTCTTCAGAGAAATAAAGCCCAGTAGGTTAGAACAAGGAAACATGGAAATCTGTGAATGTACATGCCAGTCTCACTTTAAGTGATTTTTCTTGATCAAAGAGCAGAAGCAGTGAAAAGCTTTGAAAAACAATCAACAGGGCTGATAAGTATGGAACTATAAATATTTCATTTAAGACAGTGTATTTTAACCACCTAGCCTCAGAAACAAAACATCCTCTTACCAAAACAAGCCTCAGCAACAAGAAGCCTACAGAAGAATGAACAGCAGCTGTGACTTCCTGTTGACAGAGACAATGGAGGGGACCTTGGAGACTAGGTGTTGAATTAATAAAATGTTAAAATGTTCTCTCTTTACCTTTTCCTTCAGCATTCCCACAGATGTTTTGTGAGAGCAGGAATCTTCAGAAATTCTTTTTCCAAGTCAAGCAGAGTACAGGCTCTTGATAAATTATGAAATCTAAATAGCCTACTAGAAGAAGTCTCAAGCTGGGAGCCAGAAAAGACTGGTACCAATCTCAGTTTATGACTATGGGCAAAATTTGTCATGCATCTGTGCCCAGAATTCTCCATCCCTCATATAAGAATGGCCTTCCAAGAAATTTAGTTCCTATGTAAAGATACTGCCTTTATTATTATTATTATTTTAATTTTTATTGTGATTTGGGTGAAAGTTTACAGAGCAAATTCACTTTCCATACGGCAGCTAACGTACACTTTGTCTCATGACATTGACTTCAATTTCCCACAATGCAATAGCTCCCCTTCCACTTCTTCTTCATAGTTACCTCTTCCCCGTGTCCTTCCTGCCCATGTACTCCTGCCCCCCAAGCTGTCTCCCTGTGCATACACAGCCCTTCTATTCTCCCATGACTGATCTCTCAAAGGAATATAGATACTCACTTTTTAGAAATAAGAAAATATTAACAGTCAATATAGTTCAATATTTTGTACCAGCATTAAATTGTTGTTAGCTGCCTTTGAGTCAGCCCCTGACTCATGAAGACCCCATACAAAAGAGAACTAAACACTGCCCAGCTCTGTGCCATCACCATAATCAGTTACAGATTGAACCATTACTTATAGGGTTTCCATTGGCTGATTTTCAGAAGCAGATAGCCAGATCTTTCTTCTTAATCCATCCTAGTCTGGAAACTCTGCTGAAACCTATTCGGCATTATAGTAATATGCAAACTTCCACTGACAGAGATGCACAATGGCTGTGTTGAGTTGCACTGGCTGGGAATTGAACCCAACTCTACTGCATGGACGGCAAGAATTCTACCACAAAACCACCTACTTCTCTCACAGCACTATAATAGTTTCCTTAATTATATGATATTTAATTCTTAAATTTAATATAGATCTAGGACAATTCTTTCATTCCAGAGATGGCCAAAGCAAGCTATAACTCAAGTCTCCCTACACTCAATCCACCATCTATTTATTTATTTGTGTCCATCCGTGTGTTTCTGCAAGTTACCTTGCACTTTCCTTTGACCAGCCCCACCCCTTTACTCTCAGAAAATGACTTCACCTCCCTGTTCCCTGAAAATACACCATTTTCCCCCATCCTCAATTTTCCAACTTCTACCCTTAACTCTTCTAATATACAAGCTAATTTATATGCACCTACACCCTGTTTCTTCCTCCTGTTCTCAAAAAAACAAGTGTCAATCATCCAGTTAAATCTAATTTCCCACCTGTGCCTACATTGCTTCCCCTCCAGCTCCCAAGAGGCCTCAGCCACTTCATCGCTCCTTTCACGTCAACCTCTCATCCTCCAAGATTTTTTAATCAATGTGCATAAACATGGACAAGCCTTGTCCAAACTAAAAAAGTAGATCTGTGCCTTGATCCTGTGTTCCATCTTTAGCTAGGACTTTTTCCAAAATTCCACACCAGTGGTTCTCAAACTTTAATATGCAAACAGATGACCTGAGGATCTTAGTAAAATGCAGATTCTGATGCAGTAGAACTAGAGCAAGGCCAGAGATTCTGAATTTCTAACAAGCTCCCAGGTGAAGCTGATGCTACTAATCAGCAGGCTACACTTTAAGAAATAAGTTTCTATACCCTAATTTCACTTGTACTAGTTCTGCTACTGAGGAGACTCTGAAACTCACTCTTGAACAGAGAGTAGCTAAAGTGAATGGAAGAAATGGTGAGATAAGATATATGAAATAACAGATTTCAAATAAAAGTATGAGAAAAAAAGGCAGCTCAAGAAGACAAAGTAAAGTATTATAATGAAATGTGCAAAGACTTGGAGTTAGAAAATCAAAAGGGAAGAACACACTCAGTGTTTCTCAAGCTGAAGGAACTGAAGAAAAAATTTAAGCCCCGAGTTGCAATACTGAAGGACTCTATGGGCAAAATAGTGAATGATGCAGGAAGCATCAAAAGAAGATGAAAGAATGCACAGTCACTGTATCAAAAAGAATCTGTCAATGTTCAACTATTTCAAGCAGCAGCAGATGATCAAGAATCAATGGTATTGAAAGAAGTCTAAGTTGCATTGAACAAATTAGTGGAAAAATAGGTTCCAGGAATTGACAAAATACCCATTGAGATACTGCAACAAATGGATGCAGTGCTAGAGGTGCTTACTCATCTATGCCAGGAAATTTGGAAGATCACTACCCGGACAACTAACTGGAAAAGATCCCTATCTGTGCCCATTCCAAAGAAAGGTGATCCAACAGAATGTGGAAATTATCAAAGAATATCAACACAAGTAAAATTTTGCTGAAGATAATTCAAAAACAGTTATAGCAGTATATCCACAGAAAAATTCCAGAAATTCAAGCCAGATTCAGAAGAGGATGCGAAACAAGGGCTATCACTGCTGATGTCAGATGGATCTTGGCTGAAAGCAGAAAACACCAGGAAGAGGTTTACCTGTGTTTATTGACTATTCAAAGACATTTGACTATGTGGATCATAACAAATTATGGACAAATTCCAGAACACTTAATTGTGCTATGAGGAACCTGTCCATAGACCAAGAGACTGTCATTCAAACAGAACAATGCGATACTGCATGGCTTAAAATCAGGAAGGGTATGTGTCAGGGTTGTATGCTTTCACCATATTTATTCAATCTGTATGCTGAGCTAATAATCCAAGAAGCTGGACTATATGAAGAACATGGCATCAGGATTGCAGGAAGACTCATTAACAATCTGCAATATGCAGATGACACAACCTTGTTTGCTGAAAATGAAGATGACTTGAAGTACTTATTGATGAAGATTAAAGACTACAGTCTTCAGTATGGATTACACCTCAATATAAAGAAAACAAAAATTCTCACAGCTGGACCTATAAGCAACATCTTGATAAACAGAGAAAAGATTGAAGTTGTTAGGGATTTCATTTTACTTGGATTTACAATCAATACTCAAGGAAGCAGCAGTCAAAAAATCAAGCATTGTAAAGCACTGGACAAATCTGCAAAAGACCTTTTTAAAATGTTAAGAAGTGAAGATGTCACTTGGAAGACTAAGGTGTGCCTTGGTATTTTCAATCGCCTCATGCATGTAAAAGCTGGGCAGTGAATAAGGAAGACCAAAGAAGGGTTGACTACTTTGAATTACGGTGTTAGCGAAGTGTACTGAAAATACCATGGACTTCCAGAAGAATGAACAAATCTGTCCTGCAAGAAGTGGAGCCAGAATACTCCTTGGAAACAAGAATGGCATCTCACCTACTTTGGTTATGTGGTCAGAAAGAACCATTCCCTGGAGAAGGATATCATGCTTGGCAAAGTAGAGGGTCAGTGAAAAAGAGGAAGACCCTCAACAAGATGGACTGACACAGTGGCTGCACTGATGGGCTCAAATATAGCAAGGACTGTGAGGATGGCACAGGACCAGGCCATGTTTTGCTCTGTTGTCACTATGAGTCAGAGCTGACTCGAAGGCACCTAAGAACAACAACAAGAAGTTCTACAAGAACCAGTAACAATTTTTTTACATTTTTTTTTTTAATTTTTATGGTCATTTGCGTGAAAGTTTACAGAGCAAATTCAGCTCACATACACTTTTGTCTCATGACATTGACTTCAATTTCCCACAATGCAACAGCTCCCCTTCCACTTCCTCCCCATAGTTACCTCTTCCCTGTGTCCTTCCCTCCCATGCACTCCTGCAGCCCGAGCTGTCTCCCTGTGCATACACAGCCCTTCTATTCTCCCATGATTGATCTCTTCAAAGAGTGTACATACATAATGTAAATTTTCAGCTCATATGCCTGTCTTTTGCTTGGCTGGAGCCACAGGAGTGGGTTCAATTTCAGACCTGAAGCGGAGTTGGGGGCCATAGTTTCAGTAATTCCATCAGTCTCTATCAGAGCAGCAAACCTAGTCCTTCTTTTTTTATTTTTTTTTTAAATGATTTTGAGTTTTCTTCCATATTGTTCTCCCATTCTATCTAGGATCTTCCACATAGATTCCCCTTCAAGGGGTTGACAGTGGTAGCCGGGCACCATCTAGTTCTTCTGGTCTCATAGTTGTACAGGCTGAGGATCACAGGGTGTACCAGTCCCTAGGAGTAATTGTTTCCATGTGTCTTTGGTTTTTGTCATTCTTCTTTACTCTGGATGAGGAGAGACTCATTGTTGCATCTAGATGGTTGCTTGCAAGCTTTTAAGATCCCAGTTGCTACTCAGCAAAGTAGGATGTGGAACAATGTTTTGTGCAGTATGTTATGCCCATTGAGCTTGATGTCCCCTTTGACTATGGTCCCAAGCCCACAGGTCTAACTACTCACTTTCTCTGGGTAGCTGGCTGTGGCCAGTAAGTGACTACAACCTTGTCCCTTGTCAGCTCTACCATATACCTGGGAATTCTTACAGAACATACAAACACAATGTTATAGAAACATTATTTACCAACCCTATACATGGTCTTGGGCACACTCCCCCCTGTAAGATATACCTAATAGTTCAGACTGTGCACTGTTCTATCCACCCATATACCCATGTTTGCCTTCACTGACAACATAATACTGTACATGCAAAAGGGTTCATCTTTGTTGTCTGTATCTTCCATGCACCTCTTTATGTCTTTCTCTTCCTCAATGCCACCATGTTGATCACTCACATTTGGTATACTGCCCTTCTCTTCACCCAAATCAATACTTGTCTCTACCTATATAACATTGTTCCTTACCCTCCCCTCCCCTGGTACCCCTGGTAACTAACAAAGAACATTTCCTTCCATAGATAAACCTTTCCTTGACTTTTTATAATAACAAACTAATATAATATTTGTCCTTCTGTAATTGACTTATTTCACTCAGCATAATGTCCTCCAAGTTCATGCATGTTATGCAGTGTTTTGCAGATTCTACATTATTCTTTAGGGTTGCATAGTATTCCATTGTATTTATGTACCATAGTTTGGTTATCCACTCTTCTGTTGATAGGAACCTAGGTTGTTTCCATCTTTTGGCTATTGTAAATAGTGCTGCGATGAACATGGTTGTGCATATGTCTGTAGAACCAATATCAATTTTTAACTGGGTGTCTGGGGATAGGGAGCTGCTTGATTCCATTCACATGTGTCCTTTGAGTGACAGCATGTTTCTTCTGAGTGCCTCAAATAAATATAACACACCCTAAGTTATCTTTTATATATATATATATCCTTAAGAACAGTGACAAATAACATCTCAGTCCAAGGATTTGGACTTCGGGGCTAACAAGTTTTATCTCATGAAGATGATATCTCTGAGTATAAACAAATACTCTAAATATCCAATAACTGAAGTTTTTCAACAAATGATGGAACTATTTTAAAAATCTCATCAACAACCAACCAAAAAAAAAAAAACCAAATTCACTGACATCAAATTGATTCCTACTCATAGCAACCCACATCGCGGTCCAAGGCTATAAATCTTTACAAAAGTGCATTATGTCATCTTCCTTCTGTGGAGCAGTTGGTGTGTGTGAATCACCTAATTTTTGGTTAGCAGCCCAATGCCTTAGCCACAGTGCCACCAGAGCTCCTTAGGGTGAGATAAATTCCTGAAGCATTTGTGCACCAGAAGCAAGAAACATTTCTGCACATAATAGCTGAAATTTGTGGGTAATTACCTCACTAAATAACATTATCTGTTTTCACTTGGGTTTTTTTAATGCTGTTTTTTCGTTTTGCTTTGCTTGCTTTGTTTTATTTTTTAATATAATGTAAACCACATTTTTTCAGCAGTTGGGCATCTGTCCCAAAACTTGCAAAGAAGGAAAAATCAATCATTGCAAAGTAGCAAGAAGTTACTGAGCTGAAAGCCTGGCATCCTGTGTGCTTTTCTAACAATTTTGTATTTTTATGTAAAATCCCTTCCATCTTGCCCTTGAGTCTGCCTCTCACCCTACTCTACCTTCCAATACATTAGTGAAACAGCAGATCATACAGTCCCTGAGTCTTGTCACAGAACATTCCTGAACAAATAACCATAAATTATGGTATAAGTGAAATATTATCAGTGTCATATATATATTGTTTTTGTTGCATTAATTACAAATTAAACATAATTGCCTTAAAACAAAGATTGTTATGCTTCACCACAAAATCAAAAGGTTCTCCTGAGGAAAACAGGATACATTAGATAAGCTTTCCTTTATCTGCTACACTGAGCTTTCAGAATCCACAATCTACCATGACCCGATAACTAGAAACTCATCCCTCCTGAAAAGTTAGTCCCACATAATAGCCTTGAGAGGCCCCTTCCAGTATCCAAAATGCTGTTCAAACTGCTGAGCCTAGACTGTAAGACCCCTTGCAATCTCTAACCAAACGTGGCCTCCACCTATCTCTGCAACCTGGAACCTTTCATTCCCCATCTCCACTACTTGTACTTTCCCGAAAGAGCCTCTGTCACCCACACCTTCAGATGAGGGTGGGCTAAGGAAACACTCAATTGAAAAATAAGCCATCATTCCAACTTAAAGTACTTCAAACTCAAGATTTTTTTTAGTTGGATTTAGACTTTACAGGTTTCTAATCTCTGATTAGTCATCTACACTCACTGCTCATCAAAAGGTAGATCTGTCTCGAGTACAAAATTCTAAATTTGCTAATCACAGTGACCCTAGTGAACTAATGGAGTGAAATACAATCCATCCATATCTCACTCCACTGTCTATTGGACTGTCGGCTTCAATCCAGCTCAAAGACAGGACATCAAGAAGTCTGAGGTGACTGCACAGAGAGATGGATAGAAAAAAGGCAAAAAGGTCTTAAAGACCGATGGCTGATCTGAGTATGGAAGCTGTGGACTTATCACAAGGTGATGGAAAGAGACATAAGCAAAAGACACAAGTCACTTGAATATAGGAAGAGAATTTAAGAACTTACCTTCATGAAGATGGCCACACAAAGTGTATTCTCTCATTGGAGGGGCAACCTGATAGGGCCACCCACAATCCCTCAAGCAAACTCCTATACCCATTCTCCTTAGGGGAGAAAGACAGAAGTTACATCATCTTGGCCTCATCCAACAATTCTAGAGAGACTGGCTCTGGGTTTACTGCTATCAGAAGCAAGTGTCTGGTACAAACCCCAACCAGTTCTGAACACTTAAAAGACTGGGTAAGCATGTATAGGGTTGGCAGACAATGTTTCTACAAGTGTATTTGTATGTTCTGTAAGAATTCCCATGTATATAGTAGAGCTGACAAGGAACAAGGTTGTAGTCACTTCTTGGCCATACCCAGCTACCTAGAGAGAACAAATAGTTGGACCTGTTTGCTCGGACTATGGTCACAGGGCACATCAAGCTCAACTGGCATAATATACTACACAAAAACATTGTTCCACATCTTACTTTAGAGAATAGTGATTAGGATCTCAAAAGCTTGCAAGTGGCCATCTAGATGCAACAATGGGTCTTTCTTCATTCAAAGCAAAGAAGAAAACCAAAGACGCAAGGAAACAATTAGTCCAAGGAACTAGTACACCCTGTGATCCTCAGCCTATACAAACTATGAGACCAAAAGAACTAGATGGTGGCCGGCTACCACAGTCAACCACTCAGAAGGGGATCTCTGTAGGAAATCCTGGATACAATGGGAGAACAATGTGGAATAAAACTCAAAATCATTTAAAAAAAAAAAAAGACCAGGTTTGCTGGTGGAACCACTGAGACTATGGTCCCTAGCTGCCCTTCAGATCTGGAACTGAACCCACTCCTGTGGCTTCCAGCCAAACAAAAGACAGGTATGTCAACTGAACATTTGCCTTAGGTAGATACACTTCTTGGACAGATCAATCATGGGAGAATAGAAGGGCTGTGTATGCACAGGGAGACTGCTCAGGGGGCCGGAATGCATGGGAGGGAAGGACACAGGGAAGAGGTAACTATGGAGAGGAAGTGGGAGGGAAGTTGTTGCATTGTGGGAAATTGCAGTCAATGTCATGAGACAAAATGTATGTGAGCTGCTGAATGGAAAGTGAATTTCCTCTGTAAACTTTCACCCAAATCGCAATAAAAATTAAAAAAAAAAAAAGACTGGGTAAATGGAAGATCAATTTTCAGGTACACCAATTCCTTAGCAGACCTCATAATTCTAATGCTATATAAGCTAATGCCACTGTACCCTCCCATTGTAACAGTCATTTTTACCTTTACCTACAAAATAGTAAAGATGATTTCTGAATCTACTGCTATCTAATAACAAGATGTTAATTTCTACTTCTCTCTTTGAAGACAAGTCAGATCTCAAGTTCTACATTTCCCAAGAGTTAAGTCACAGACCAGATTTAATATATAGGTCTTTAAATCAAAAGCCTAAAGGCTATAGAGAGGCATAGAGGCTCATGTCAACCCCTAGGATGGACTCAGTGACCTAAAGTTAGCTGCTATAGCCACAGTCAGGAGTGTGTCTCTGTGAACACAATTTGTTGCTCATCACCACTATCTTCTGAGATGGTAGATGTGTGTTCTGTATGCGTGTGTGTGTGTGTGTGTGTGTGTGTGGAAGGGGAAGAAGAACTGAAAAGTAAAGAGAAAATTTCCAATCCACATAGCTCAAATAAGCAGTGGAGTCTGCAAATGGTAACATCCAGTGACACTGTCTCCTTCTGCCTTCCAACAGGACTACCCTACCTGAGTACTTTGGAGTAGCTAAATATTTCATTGCCATCTGCAGTAAACATGGATGTCTGAATTCAGTGGCTTATATAATGTCCAAGGATATTTCATATTTATCAGTATAATCTACAGAAAAGTGGTTACTAATTTAATGAATCAACTCAGTCAGCTGGCATGCACTAACACACACATACATATACATATATCACAGTCTAACCTTTACTTTATTCCCAAGTCTCATGATGGAATATCAAGTAAGCAATTTTAAAACAATAGGATAGAAAACAACCAGGGTATTTTGGTTAAAGAAGCTGTGACTCTGAAGTATGATACATTCATCTACTGTGTGTCATAATGAAGGCAGTAATTTGTTTCAGTGTCATTTAGAATGCACGACTATTCTGCAGAAAAGCATCCAAAACATAAAGAAGATCAGTAGAAGAAATTGTACTTTCTTAGGAACTGGGGCCGGAACTAAAACTTTAACAATAGCAGGAGGTTGAAATGGCACATTTTGAGTTTCAAAAAAACTCAGGCTTGGGGCAGTGGGCGGGTTGGGAGGCAGGGATGGATCTGCAGTTTCCTTGGAAACTAAATGTGATATTATTGCAGCAATAAGCTGTAGGAATTGTTTAGTGGGTGAAAATACAGCTCATTTGCTTAAAACTGGACAAGGGTAATTTAGAACCTAAATAATTGTGATCTCTATGCAACTCCTTTGGGAACTGTAAAGACTGCCATGGAGTGGAGGTGCTATGTAGAAGCTCATAACTCTACAGAGGAACACAAGAAGGGCCCCCAGGAGGTTGCAGAAAGCAGAGAACTGTGGTAATGAGTTACGTGTGCAATTTCCAGGTTGTTGATATAAACAGGCACCAATAGGCATTTTCTCTCTAGCCCTCCTCGGTCCTATCTTATGACCCAGACATAATACCGCAATCCCAGACAAAGTGTTTGCAGGGAGACCCACCTGGATCCCTCATCTCAGCTCTACAATTCCCTAGCTCTGTGGGCTTAGACAACTCACTACTTTGCTGGGCCTCATCTAGAAATACAGAGTAAATACTACTTTCTTCTCAGGATTGCTATGACAGTTAAATTAATTTGTAAGGAATAAAAGGCCCAGAATGCTGCTTGGCACACAGAAGGGGCTCATAAACATTAAAGTTCTTTTTCTTCCCAGAGGTCAATGGATTTATTTTGACCTGGTTACTTCTTTCCATGACACAAATTCCCGTATGAAAACAGAAGCACATTTTGTATTAGAATCTGGGGCAGAGCATTCTCTTCATGTAGAAAATCATAGGATATGGCCTCTGGCCAAGTCAGACTTGGATCTGTGAACACAATGCCATTAGGACACTTAAGAATCAATTCTGATTCTGATAAGGCAGAGATTGGGGAGGGGAAGTGTGTGTGGGTGAGGGGCTAAGTAGAATCCAGGATGTCTGGAGGAGAACTCAGTAGGTTATTCTCACACAAAGCACGGGGACCATGACTTCCACATCCATCTCTATACCCCAGTACTGACACAATGACTGGAATACAGATGGTGCTCTGTAAGTATCTGTGGATGAATGCTCAGAGCAGCAGGGTATGCCAGGAGCTTGTGAGTGAAGCCATCTAGAAATAAGGAGCCAGAAGTAGGGTTCAGAGTGAAAGCACAAATGAAAACCATCAACAAGACAAAATATGCTTCCCTCAATGATGACTCTCCCAAAGAAGTTCATACAAACATTTATTGAGTGCCGACTATGTTCCTAGGAGCTCTGGTAGCATAGTGCCTAAGGCATTTGACTGCTAACCAGAAGGCTGGCTGTTCAAACCCACCAGCCACTCCTCAGAAGGAAGGTTGAGCAATGTACTTCCATAGTGATACCGCCTCGGAAACCCAAGGAGGGGGTCCCTATGAGTCGAAACCGACTTGACAGCAGTGAGTTTGTTTTTTTGTTTGTTTGTTTTTGGTACTATGTTTCTGGTGCAGTTTTAAGTGGTTGATAACAAAATGAATAGAATAAAAGCCACCCCTCATGAGGAGAATGGATTGTCACATTCTAGTGACACTCAGTTATGCTACATTAAAATTATTTATGTTTGTCTCCTCGAGTAGGTTGCGACTTTCTCTAGTCAAGACCCATGTCTTGGTCATGTCTGATACCCCAGCACTGACCCCAGAGCCTAAGGCGCACAGGAAGTGCTCAGTAAGTGTTTTGGGGACTAAACTCAAGAAGTCAGACATCAAGAAAAGCAAAAGTGCAAAATAAATTCATATAGACTAGAAATCTCTGCACAAAACCTGGGTGGGGCAAGCGGGTTTGCCCTCAATTGCTATCTTAAAGGCTAGCAGTTCAAACTCACCCAGTGTTGCTGCAGAAGAAAGCCCTGGTGATCTACTTCTGCAAAGATTATAGTCAAGAAAACCCTATGGAATTCAGTTCTAATCTATAACACATGGGGTCACCATGAGTTGGAATCAACTCAATGGCAACATTTTTTGTTTGTTTGTTTCTGTTTGTTTGTTTGTTTGTTTTTTGTTAGAAATCTCTGCAGTCCTGAATCTGAGTCTCAGCCCTACGATGAACTAGCCAGGTGATTGGTCAAGTTACTTTAACTTCTCTGATCCTCCATTTTCTTATCTGTAAAGCAGAAGTAATAGTATGTAGCTCATGAGGTTATGGTGAGGTTTAAAGAGGTGCTGCATATCGTATACTTAGAAAAGAGGGGGGCACTCTGTGGTCAGTAAGTAGTAACTGCTGCTATTATTATTGTTATTATTATTATTATTATTATTATTCAGAGACATGAGCATAGCTATACTCAGCTGGAGAATGAATAGAAAATTGGGGCAAATTTTCACCTGCAAGACGTTTTACTCAAAATAAGAGAGTTTGATACGTAAGAACTCCCCCTCACTGAGTGCCTTGTCTAAATAAGACCCCCAACCAAGGCCAAGAAAAATCCATTTTGTGTGGCAAAGCATACTCCGACCAACCACAAAATCTGCCATGGAGTAAGTGCTGATTTCAGGCCTCATTCTACACTATATCATTTCCCACCAATGGTCCTCGTTATTTGGTTTGCTCTCAGTGACCATTATCAAAGGTTCAATGTTCACTCTGTATTTCTAATCTTAGCTCTAAGCATACACTGAAGAGCTAGAGCCCTCTTGAATGCTGTCTTGGTTATTCAGCACTGCTGTAACAGAACTATCACAAGTGGATGGCATCAACAAACAGGAATTTATTCTTACATTTAGGAGGCTAGAAGTCCAAACTCAGAGTGCCAGCTCTAGGGACTGGGTGAAGGCCCCTCAACCTTGGACTTCAGCTCTGCCTCTTGTTCCAGGCCCACTGGAATTGAGGCTTCTTCTGACTCACACAGTTACTGACTGGTGAAGCTAATGAACCCAAGATCAACAGGTAAAATGGCACAATCCCAAGATTGGTAGGCAACATGGTAGCCCACTGGTTCAAGTCTAGGAACAATTAGAAGATCAGCAGCCAACATGGCAGGCTACTGGTTCAAGACCAGGAACTGAAAATGAAGACTTGGCCAAATGCAGGATCCAAATGTGCCAGAAAAGCTAGAGACCTTTCTCAAAGCTTCTGCATATATACTGAAGTAAGCCACACACCAAAGGCAACTGATAAGATGCTCACAACAGATCCCTCCATGGAGTTGATTATACCACATCCAATCTCCTCATGGATAATAACTACATTCAGCTGCCACACCTCTCAAAACCACAGGCCAGCCAAGTTGACACACAACTTTAACTACCACAGATGTCCATACATTTCCTAACTCAGTTCTGGTAATTTGGATGAGTTAACTTATCTATAATGAAGTAGGAGATTGTGGATTAGAGTGGGAGAACAATGTGGAATAAAACTCAGAATTATTAAGAAAAGAAAAAAGACCAGGTTTGTTGGTCTGATAGAGCCTGGTGAAACCCCTGAGACTATGGCCCCTAGCTGCCCTTCAGGTCTGGAATTGAACCCAATCCTGTGGCTTCTAGCCAAATAAAAACTGGCATTTGGGCTGAACATTTACATCAGGTAGATACACTCCTTGGAGAGATCAATCATGGGAGAACAAAAGGGCAGTGTATGCACAAGGAGACTGCTCAGGGGGCAGCAGTAAATGGGAGGGAAAGACACAGGGAAGAAGTAACTATGGAGAGGAAGTGGGAAGAGAGCTATTGCATTGTGGGAGATTGCAGTCAATGTCATGAGACAAAGGATATGTGATTGGCTATATGGAAAATGAATTTGTTCTGTAAACTTTCACCCAAATCACAATAAAAATTTTAAAAAAATAAGTCTCCTAAATTCTCATTAAGTTACAACAAATACAATAACCACCTCTTCACCATTTGTCTGTCAGTTTGTCATACTGTGGTGGCTTGTGTGTTGCTGTGATGCTGGAAGATATGCCACCAGTATTTCAAATATCAGCAGGGTTACCCAGGGTGGACAGATTGCAGTGAGCTTCCAAAATTAAGACAGCTTAGGAAGAAAGATTGGACAATCTAGTTCTGTAGTGCTACCACCTTGGAAACCCAAGGAGGGGTCATTATGAGTCGAATCTGACTCTACGGCAGTGAGTGAGAGTGAGGAAAAAAAGAGGTGGTGAGATCCATGTGAAAAAAATTGGCCACTGAAAACCTTATGAGTAACAAGAAAACACTGTCTGATAAAGTGCCAGAAGATGAGCCCTCATATTGGAAGGCACTGAAAATACAACAGGAGAAGAATTGCCTCCTTAATGTAGAGTAGACCTTAATGACATGGATAAAGTACAACTTGTGGGACCCACATTAGCTGATGTGGCACACTAAAAATGAGAATAAACAGCTACAAACATCCATTAATAAATGGAATGTGGAATGTACAGAGTATGAATCTAAGAAAATTGGAAGTTGTCAGAAATGAAATGGAACTCATAAAAATCAATGTCCTAGGCAGTAGTGAATTTAAATGGACTGGTATTGGGCATTTTGAATGGGACAATCATATGGTCTACTATGTCAGGAATGATAAATAAAAGAAGAATGGTGTAGGATTCATTGTCAAAAAGAACATTTCAAGATCTATCCTTAAAGTACAATACTGTCAGTGATAGGATAATATGCATACATTTATAAAGAAGACCTGTAAATACAGCTATTATTCAAATTTATGCACAAACCACTAAAGCCAAAGATGAAGAAATTGAAGAGATTTACCAAATTCTGCAGTCCAAACATACAATCAAGATATATTGATAACTATTGGTGATTGAAATGCAAAAGTTGGAAACAAAGAAGCAGCATCGGTAGTTGGAAAATAGGGCTTTAGTGATAGAAATGACACTGGAGATCACATGACAGAATTCTGTGAGACAATGACTTATTCATTGCAAATACTTCTTTTCTACAACATAAACAGCAACTGTACACATGAACCTCACCAGACAGAATACACAGGCATATCATCAGCCAGAACAAGACCAGGGGCCAACTGTGGAACAGACCATCAACTGCTCATATGCAAGTTGAAGATGAAGCTAAAGAAAATTAAAACAAGTCCACGAGGGCCAAAATATGACCTCGAGTATATTCCACCTGAATTTAGAAACCATCTCAAGAATAGATTTGACGTATTAAATACTAATGACCAAAGATCAGACAAGTTGTGGGATGATATCAAGGCATCATACATGAAGAAAGCAAAGAGTCATTAAAAAGACAAGAAAGGAAGAGTAGACTGAAATGGACATCAGAAGAAATTCTAAAACTTGCTTTTGAACACAGAGTAGCTAAACTGGATGGAAGAAATGTTGAAATAAAAGAATTGAACAAAAAATTTCAAAGGGCAGCTTGAGAAGACAAAGTAAAGTATTATAATGAAATATGAAAAGATCTGGAGTTAGAAAACTGAAGTGGAAAAACACACTTGGCATTTCTCAAGCTGAAAGAACTCAAGAACAAATTCAAGCCTTGAGTTGTGATGTTGAAGGGATCTATGCGCAAAATATTGAACAAAGCAGGAAGTATCAAAAGGAGAAGAATGGAATACAGAGAGTAACTGTACCAAAAAGAATTTGTCGATGTTCAACCATTTTAGGACGTAACATATGATCAAGAACCAATGATAATGAAGAAAAAGTCCAAGCTACACTGAAGGAACTGGTGAAAACAAGGCTCCAGAAATATCCATTGAGATGTTTCAACAAATCGATTCGGGACTGGAGGAGCTTGTTGATGTCAAGAAATTTGGAAGACAGCTAGCTACCTGGCCAACCGACTAGAAGAGATCTACATTTGTGCCCATTCCGAAGAAAAGTGATCCAAGAGAATGTGGAAATTATTTAATAATGTTATTATTATTGCATATAAGTAAAATTTTGCTGAAGATAATTCAAAAACAGCTGCAACAACACATCAATAAGTGTTGTTGTTGTTGTTGTTAAGCGCCGTCGAGTCGTTTCCGACTCATAGCGACCTCATGCACAGCAGAACGAAACACTGCCCGATCCCGCGCCAGCCCCACAATTCCTGCTATACTTGAGCCCATCATC
>NW_006921751.1:7477552-7490897 GCF_000298275.1 Orycteropus afer afer
CTTCCGTTGGCATCGATTGTAGAACCAAGCAACGTGAATTTTTTGACAACCTCAATCTTCTCTCCATTTATTGTGCTGCTGCACACACACATAAATAAGCATCACATCAATAAGTACCTGCCAGAAATTCAAGATCGATTCAGAAGAGGACATGGTACAAAAGATGTCATTGTTGATGTCGGCAAGATCATAACTGAAAGAAGAGAATATCAGAAAGACGTTTACCTGTGTTTTATTGACCATCCCAATGCATTCAACTGTGTGGGTCATATACAAATTATGGATAACACTGTGAAGAATAGGAATTCCAGAACACTTCATTGAGCTCATGAAGTACCTTACATAGATCACAAGGCAGTTGTTTTAACAAAGCAAGGAGATACTTGTATGGTTTATAATCAGGAACAGTGTACATTGTGGTTATATCTTTTCATCATACTTATTTAATCTGTATGCTGAGCAAATAAATCTGAGAAGATGGACTACACGAAGAAGAACGTAGTATGAGGATTGGAAGAAGATTCATTAACAACCTGCAATATGCAGATGACACAACTTTGCTTGCTGAAAGTAAACAAGATTTGACAGACTTACTGATGAAGCTCAAAGACTACAGCCTTCAGTATGGATAATATAGCAACATAAAGAAATCTAAAATCCTCACAACTGGACCAATAAGCAACATCACAATAAATGGAGAAAAGATTGAAGTTGTCAGGGACTACATTTTACTTGGATCCACAATCAACATCCATGGAAGCAGCAGTCATGAAATCACACAATGTATTATACTGGACAAATCTGCTGCAAAAGATGTCTTTAAAGTGTTAAAGAGCAAAGATGTTACTTTGAACACTAAGGTGCACCTGACCCAAGTCATGGTATTTTCAATTGCCTCATATGCATGTGAAAGCTGGACAACGAATAAGAAAGACCACAGAACAACTGACACCATTTGAATTGTGTTGTTGGCAAAGAGTACTGAAAATATCACACACTGCCAGAAGAATGAATAAATCTGCCTTAGAGGAAGTACAGCTGAATGCTCCTTAAAAGCAAGAATGGCCAGACTTCATCTCACATATTTTCATCATGTTGTCAGAAGGGGCCAGTACTTGGAGAAGGGTTTCATACTACGTAGAGAGTCAGCAGAAAAGGGCAAGACCTTCAGCAAAATGGATTGAGAAACAGGCTCAAGCATGGCAATGATTGTGAAGATAGCACAGGACACGACAGTGTTTCATTCTGTTGTACACAGAGTCACTAAGCAAAACTGACTCCGTGGCTCCTAACAAAAACAACTCCTTCATTGCTTTTCCTTTCTATTCTTCTCCACAATCATATATTGAACAGAGCCCCCAAAAAAAGTACATTATACATGGCAGCATCTGCAAATTCCTAATAGTCCTAATTTCTAGCCTTAGATGATGCCAATACCATAAATAGAGATCTCAAAATTATCCTTTTGCACGTAATAAAACAAGTAGTGTTGCTGTTGTTACACGCCATCAAGTTGGACCTGACTCATGGTGACCCTTCCTTGGGTTTCTGAGGCCGTATCACTACAGAAGTAGATTGCCCAACATTCCTTTCGAGGAGTGGCTGGTGGGTTTGAACCACCAGCCTTCTGGTTAGCGGTCAAATGCCTTAGGCGTTAAGCTACCAGAGCTCCTAATAAAATAAGTAGCAAGTCAAAATTCTAATGACTGAAGTTGTTTTAGGTAATTCATAGGTTGTAAAAACTAATGAGAAGTTAAAAAAATTATGAGCGTATTACAACTCTCTCATTAAAATGAAAATCTATGCTATAATTTTATGATCTTCAAATACCATACCAGACTGAAACATCAGCCAACATATCAAGTGTTCTGTTCCTTAAAAAAATTACTTTGCTTATGTGGAACAATAGCTTTACTTACTAATTTTCAGAAATATCTGCTTATCCTTTTGGACCAGGCAACATTTTTTTCTATTGTTCACAAGGTCACTTACATCAGAACTGGCTTGACAGCACCTAACAACAACAACAAAAAAAAAACTGCTTTTCTTTTAAATCAGAATCATTTCTAATTCTCCATGACATCAATGTTTATTTTTAATCAGCAATCCATTGAGTAATTAAAATGAAAATAACTTCAAAAGACCAGAGCAGTATATTCTACAGTGTGTGTATATAGAGTATATGAATATACATATAGTACACACTTCAAATACAACAGAGTAAAATGAAAGCCAACAGAGTAAAATGAAAGTCAGTAATCATAACTCTAAAAAGAAAAGGAATTCCTATGAAGTCAATGTTATGAACAGTTATATGAGTAGTACTAAATGATTTAGCAGGTATATGAGAAATGATCTTGCAACAAGACTCAATCAGCCAGATATTAGCTTTATGCTGCAAAAAAAAAAAGGCCTATTTCTAGACTTATTTGCAAGCAATAAAAAACATTGTTACTCTTCTTAAAAGTGACTGTCCATACACAGAGTTGACACTGCCTTTGCATGCTGATTAGACAAATACTTGCTGATCGTCAAGCTGCATGATTTATCTTTTGAAAAAAATCATGGAACAATTTCTAAGGAACACCAATAATACAAATGATAAGCATAGCTCATGATAGTGAAAATGCTTATTTCATCACAGTGTTCAAACCCAAAGTGCAAACAAAACAAATAGAACAGAGGGCGTTTGATACTGGACTCTCAAATTTTATGAGTAGGGTTTGCTGACAACACAGGCTGCTATCTGTCCACATCATAAAAGAGAATCAGCAACCCTTGCAGGTATGAGAAACAAGCATTCTAATTCAAATTTCTGAGAATTTGTGTCCTGTCATAGCATTAAAGTAATCATGCAAATCTGCCTCCAGCTGGTCTCTGATTTGCATTCATTTTTTTAAAATGGTTTACCCATCTTATAGTAAATTCTGGGAGCTCTGGTGGCATAGTGCCTAAGGCATTTGACTTCTAACCAGAAGGCTGGAGGTTTAAACCCACCAGCTGCTCCTTGGATGGAAGGCTGGGCAATCTACTTCCGTAGTGATACTGCCTCGGAAACCCAAGGAGGAGTCGCTATGAATTGGATCCAACTCCACGGCAGTGGTTGCATTTGTTGTTTTTTTAATAGTAAATTCTAAATTCTAATCTACCATTCAGGCTTGGAAGAACAGACATTTGCAATATTTGAACTAAATTTACAATATTAATAGCTAGCAATTATATGCACAATGAGTGTTTGACTGACATCAAATATGGTTAATAAGCAAAATACCTGCACGCTTGTTCTCCACAGATTGAACATTAACCATATTTCTCTTTTTGACTAATATAAAAAATAGCTACCTTACCTAATGTGGATGTTGCCTTCTTCATACAGAGATGATAAAAGCACACAAAATATTATACGCTGATTAGCTATAAGAAGAAAGACTCTTTACAAAACCTGCATGATTGAAAGAATAGAACACTCTCTGTTCTGTAGTTGTATTTTACTTAAAGACTAGCTTAAGTATAGTGGGAACATTTACACCGTCAGAAACCAAAAACCCAAACTCACTGCTGTCGAGTCGGATTTGACACATAGCGACCCCTCCTTAGGTTTCTAAGGCAGTATTGCTACAGAAGTAGATTGCCCCATCTTTCTTCCGATGAGTGGCTCGTGGGTTTGAACTGCCATCCTTCTGGTTAGTAGTCAAATGCCTTAGGCACTACACCACCAGAGGTCCTTTAATTGAGAGATCACTCAAGCAGCAAACCAGAAACCATCAGCTGGTAATCCATGCTCTTTTAGGAGAAATAGAACAAAAGCAACCAAAACTTTCCTCAGAAAAATGACATAGTATTGGAGCCAGAGCCATTACTCCACTTCCACTGAAATTCTATCCCTGCCTGAATAAATTCAATCTTAAATCACATCTGATGCAATACAACGATAATAATAGTAACAATAACAATTATATGGTAAGTGCAAACGATCTGACACTGTTGTTGGAAACAGTAATCATTGGTTCTGTTCTGCAAAACAACCTCATGAAATAGAGATTATTTTCTTCATTTTTTAAATGAGGAAACTTAGACTCTGAGAAGTACTTGCTAAATGTCATAAACTAAATGACAAACCTGGATTTCAAATCCAGATAAATCAGTAATGCAATAATTTAAGATAAAACTATTGGTCTCTACTTGTTTGACACAAAAGAGAATGAAAGAAACCAAAGACTCAAAGAACAAACTAGTCCACAGGACTAACAGCCCACATAAACCACAGACTCACCTAGCCTGCCACCAGAAGAGCTAGATGGTACCTGGCTATTACAACCGACCATTCTCACCAGGGACACAATAGAAGGTCCTGGATAAAAAGGGAGAAAAACTGTAGGACAAAATTCACATTCCTGAGAAAGATCAGATTTACTGGACCAATATAAACTAGAGGAACCCCCATGATTCTCTCTGTAAGATACCCTTTGAACTTGGAAGTGAAGCCACTCCCAGGGGTCACCTTTCATCCAAGCAATAGATTGCCTTATAAATAAACAATATTACCTGTGAGAACTGTGCTCCTATAAATAATCCACTACACAAGTCCAAATGGTAAACATTTATACTAAGACAAAGATGAAAAGGTAAAGAGGGACAGGGAAGCTAGATTAATGGAAACAGAACAAACCAAATGGAAATTATGAGAATACTAACACACTGTGAAAATTGTAACCAACATCACAGAACAATATGTAAAGTGGGAACCTAATTTGCTACGTAAGCTTTCACCTAAAACATAATAAAATATTATTAAAGAAAATAATAATACATTCATTCAGGAAATACTTTCTGAACATTGACTATGTGCAGGATACTGTTCTAAACACTGGGGATCTTCAGTGAACAAAACAGAGACCCTGCTCTCACAGAGCTTATATTGAAATGCCACTGATGAAAGTGCGCAAAGAAAAATAAAGAAGGGAAGAAAAAAGCTGAGTCCCTGGGTCATCCAAACACTTAAAATGCTTGGCTGCTAACCAAAAGTTTGAAGGTTCAAGCCCATCCAGATGCACCTTGGAAGAAAGGCTATCTATTTCCAAAAGAATCACCCACTGAAAACCCTATGGAGCACAGTTCTACTCTGACACCCATAGGATCACCTTGTGTGGGAGTTGACTCAACAATAATTGATAAGAGAAAAATAGGATGTAGAATGAAAGGAGGGGTTCTATTTTTATATAAACTATGTCCTTAGTTATCTGGTAGTTCAGTCTTGGAAATCCTATGGGGATCAGTATTAGTTGGAATTGACTCAATGACAGCGAGTTTGGACTTTTGGTCTTAGTTATATTGCTATAACAGAAATACCACAAGTGAATGGCTTTAACAAACAGCAATTTATTCTCTCACAGTTTAGGAGACTAGAAATATTAATTCAGAGCATCAGCTCTAGGGAAAATCTTTCTCTGTGTGTGTCTTCTGGATCTAGGAGGTTCCCAGCACAGGGACCCTGGGTCTAAAGGATGTATTCTATTCATAGCTCTTCTTTCTTGGTGGTAGTAGGTCCCCCTTTCTCTGCTTGCATCTCTCTTCTTTTATCTCTTGTAAGATTAAAGGTATCACAGACCATTCCCTTACATCAAATCAGGGCTGCAAACCCCCACCCTAATCCTCTTATAATTGACTCATCACATCAGATCACATCATGGGGGATTATCGCAAAAGTGCCAAACCACTAATTATCATGGATCAGCCAAGGTGACATATACTTGAGAATATATAATTCAATTCATGACATTCTGGTACAGAACGGACTCTCTAATAAGAAAAATTTGATTAGACATGAAGGAAAGAGAGGAAAACATATAAATATCTTATTTAAAAAGAGAGAGAGCCTTTGAGCAGAAGAAACAGGCATTGACTAAGAAGCAGGAGGCTTGACCAAATGAGAAAAAGCAAGGAAGAAAATCTGGCCAGAGTAGAGTGAGCAGGGGGTAATTAAGGAGCAATGAAGTGAGAGAGATCAGTGTGGGAATACCATACCCTTGAAAGCCTTGTTGTTGTTGTTCAGTGCTATCGAGTCAGCTCTGACAACAGAATGAAACACTGCCCTATCCTATGCCAACCTCACAATCCTTGCTATACCTGAGCCCATCGCTGTAGCCACTGTGTCTATCCATCTTGTTGAGAACCTTCCCCTTCTTCGCTGACCCTCCACTTTACCAAGCAGGATATCCTTCTCCAGGCACTCGCACCTTCTGACAACATGACCAAAGTAGGTGAGATGAAGTCTGGCCATTCTTGCTTCCAAGGAGCATTCTGGCACTTCTTCTAGGACAGGTTTGTTCCTTCTTTTGGCAGTCCATGGTACTTTCAGTATTCTTCGCCAATACCACAACTCAAAAGCAAACTCTTCTTCAGTCTTCCTTGTTTACTATCCACCTCTCACATGCACATGAACCCAAAAACCCACTGCTACTGAGTCAGATCTGACTCATAGTGACCCCTCCTTGGGTTTCCGAGGCAGTATTTCTACAGAAGTAGATTGCCCAATCTTCCTTCTGAGAAGTGGCTGATGGGTTTGAGCCACCAGCCTTCTGGTTAGTAGTCAAATGCCTTAGCCACTACACCACCAGAGAATATGTTGTTGTTATTGTTATGTGCCACTGAGTCAGACTTGACTCATAGTGACACCTCCTTGGATTTCCAAAGCAGTATCACTACGGAAGTAGATTGCACAAACTTCCTTCCGAGGAGTGGCTAGTGGGTTTGAACCGCCAGCATTCTGGTTAGCAGTCAAGTGCCTCAGGCACTACGCTATCAGAGCATATGAGGTGATTGAAAATACCTTGTAGGCCACTGTAAACTAACTCTGAGTAAGGAAAGAAGGGACCTGAGTTCATTTTTGAAAGATCATTATGTTGGGAAAACACTCAAGAAACAAGGGCAGAAGCTCAGAGATCAATCAGGAGACTATGGCAATAATCCAGGCATAAGATGATGGTGGCTGGGGGCAAGATGTTAACAGTGGAGATGGTGAGAAATATGGCTTCCCAAAACATTTTATAGCATTTGCTGTTTAGATAGAGAGTTCAGGTGGCATAGTGCCTAAGGCATTTGACTGCTAACCAGCAGGCTAGAGGTTCAAACCCACCAGCCACTCCTTAGAGGGAAGGTTGGGCAATCTACTTCCATAGTGAAACCATCTCAGAAACCCAAGGAGAAGTCGCTATGAGTCGGATTTGACTTGACAGCAGCGTGTGCGTTTTTTTTTTTTTTTTTTTTTTTGGCCATTTAAATGTGGGTGTGAACAACAGAAAAATGTTAAGAATTACTCCAAGGGTTTTGACCTTATCAACTAAGGGTTAGGGTGTCATTTATTGAGGGGAAGGCTGTAGAATAATCTCCCAGACTTTAAAGGCCATGCTTTCTCCAAATCAGTAATGCTGCTTCACAAAGAGACCATGTATCAGAATTTGTTTAGAATTTAATTCTTACCCACCTTGAGTGTGCATTCCTGTCTACTAAGCTGGGACACTCCCAGTGGGGAGACATTGATGGCTGGGACTCTCACATGGAAAATGAAGGTCCTGGTACTTCCAAGCAAAGCACAGAAAGGGCAGTGGAGTGATAAGACATAGATGAAAGGGCAAAATCAATACATAAACAATTGATGCACAGGGCAGGGAACTGTCCAAAGAGGATGAGGATGTCAGCAGCAAAAAGGGAGGAGAAGGAACTGATAGCCATCCAAGGCCAATAGGTGGGGGTTAACTCTGCTATAGCTTGGCATGATCTTTCCTCATGAGGTCACTGAAACCAAAGAAAGCTCTCCCACCTCCAATCCAGACAACACAACTCTGCTTCAAATTTATTTATACATTTGTCTTCCTTAGTTGACCATATCTGAACGAAAGGTTCCAAGGCTTCTCTTACCACTTTCTGTGACCATCTTCCTCCCTCCTCCTCCACCTCCATCTCCACCTCCATTTTAATTAAAACTATTGATCTTGAATAAATCAAACCAAACCAAACTCGATTCCGAATCATAGCAACCCCTCCTTGGGTTTCTGAAGCAGTATCTCTATGGAAGTAGATTGCCCCATCTTCCTTCTGAGGAGTGGCTGGTGGATTTGAACCACCAGCCTTCTGGTTAACAGTCAAATGCCTTAGGTACCATGCCATCAGAGTGACCAGTAGTTTTCAAACCAACTGCGCATCAGGAAATCTTTTAAAAATACCGATTCCTAGGCTCACATCTGAGTCCCGGGGTGGTGCAACAGTATACACACATGCTCAGCTGCTAACCCAAAGGCTGGTAGTTTAAATCCACCCAGAGGCACCTCAGAAGAAAAGTCTGGTGATCTACTTCTGAAAAAGTAGCCACCAAAAGCCCTATAGAGCACAGTGCTACTCTGACATGCATTGGGCTGCTGTGAGTTAGAACTGACTTGAAGGCAACTGGAACTAGAAAGGCCCACATCAGAATCCAGAGAGAATCCAGAGAGAAGAAAGGCATCCAGTCAGGTTTGGGAACCACCATGGTTTCTCAGTAAACAACAAGAACAGTTACAACTTGTAACTTGAACACAGTCATTTTTCCTTTCTTTTGGCACCATTAGGGCCCCTGAGATGATCTAACATATGCTGAGCTTTCAAATTTTTTTACCTTTGAGGAATCAAACCAAACACTTTCACAAGAAATTACTCATAATCTTGGGACTTCTGAAGCCCTATTACTGCAATCTCCAAAGTCCAATACAAGAACTATCTTTCTAAAACAGCTTTCCCTGGTGCGAAGGCCAGACATTTTGATGCTACTTTATACTGTTTATTCTCCTGGGTAGCTGCTTTAGAAACCTGACTTAATGCTTAATTTTTCCTGCATTTGTGCCTTGAGGCACAGCCAGTGAAAAGCACAAAGTTCAAAATCACAGCCTGCTAACACTCCACAGGTTTAACATAAGATAATCATGGCAATTCAGAGGAAAGCCCAAAACCCCACTCAAACTGCCAGGAACACTGGGTCAGTTGTAGAGGTCTTTTCTGCTGAAATCTGTAATTTTCTTTTTATTCTCCAACAGATACACTGGTAGATGATTATTCCTGATCCTGCATTCCCAGGGAGGGGTCGGATTCTGTGAGAAAATTGCTCCGTCACTCAAGAGTGATGAAATCTGTGGAGCAACACTGGGCTAGAAATGATTACTGAAGGCTTGTTAGGAGATACCAACAGAGACTCTCTATTAACAAGCATTCCCTCTGTATGCAGCAATTTGAAAGAAAGAAAAGACTTTCCACTGCGTACAGTATCTTAGGGAATCATCTGACAGCTTATTTATTAAATGCATTTTAATATTAATTCTCCTCTGCACCTTAGGTGACCTTCAAAAAAATTTACCCAGGCTTCAGAACACAAAGCACATTGGCCTAGAGAAAGCATAAATGTGAAAAAAACAGCACTTAAATTCATTTTCACCTGTGCAGTTACATAAAAATTGGTTAAGATTAAATACTGTATTAGGGAGCAGATCTTTTACTACCAATCCTAAAACACAGATAAATTAGAACCCAATTAATTGAGATCCAAATTATTTTTCTCTCACACATTGACGAGAAGAATGCAAATTACAGGAATGTACAAAGATTTAAAGAAATCTTTCAGCTCTTTCTCAAACTCGGTCTGGATCCAAAACACATTCTGTCTTTTCCAGGTCTGTAAAATGAGAACTAGCATCCAGAAAAATGCCAGACCCTCAAACATCCAGTAAATACTCAATTAGAAAGCTCTCCAAAAGAGGTTGCCATTTAATTCTTAACCAGAAAATTTTACTAAATGAAAATTCCATTCTTTAAACATTCTGAGAGTTCATTCTTTGTCCCCACCAAGATCATTTTATTTTTAATTAATTTGATTTGGGCAAATGTCTACAGAGCAAATTAGTTTTCCATTCAACAGTTCATACACACATTTTGTTTCATGACATTGATCATGATTCCGACAATGTAACAGCTCTCTTCCCACTTCCTTCCTGCAATACTTACCTCTTCCCTGTGTCCTTCTTTCCTATGCATTCCTGCCTTCTGAGCTTTCTCCCTGAGCAACTGCTGCTCTTCTCATCTCCCACGGTTGATTGTTCCAAGGAGCATATCTGTTTTGTGTAATTGCTCACCTCATAGGCCTGTCTGATGTTTGGCTGGAAGTTAAGCCACAGGACTGAGGTTTCATTCTTTTATGGGGTAAAATTAGAATTGTTGTCTTTAATGATTTAACTCATATTTAAAGTCAGTTTGTACACAATACTGAGGAAAGGCCTGTTACTTTTCAACAGAAAAGCATATTTAATCCAAAGTACCTACAAGCCAACGCTGGTGAGTAATCGATCAGTAAATTTGCCCACTTTGAACTGGAAGTTGCAGACATCTTTCTTTAGTGACTCTCTCTGAATCAGTTTCCACTGTTAATTGGGATTAGAGCTATTTTCACAAGGATCTAAGAGATGAAAACCCATAAAACCACATTTCAATCTTTTGAAAGCACTAAGAAAAATAAGTACCCTCAAACTCCACTGGAGAAGAAAAAATAGTCTTTGTGACTTTCCGGAGATGAGCTCACCATAAGGCAAACCAAACCATCTCAGTGTAATACAGAGGCTGATGGGTGGTAGTTTTTAGTCTTCACCTAGCTGCTGGCAGGTATGGGCAGTCTGTGGAGCATTTGCAACCCCAGCTAAGATGAAGCTATGAGTCAGTCTTTCTTGGTTCTGAGTTATTAGTTCTAGGGAGGGAAGGCATTAGAAAACCTTTCAAGCCACAAACCACATATCTTAGGGAGATGGCTAATTAGAATTCACCCTAAACTGTGATAGAGTTAACAGACATTAAATAATCATTATTTATAATTGGGGAATCAAGTTACCCAAGGGGGAAAAAAGAAAGAGCTCAGATTGCTTTGGTTAATGTTTAAATTGGAAAAATAAAAGGGTAAGTAGTTCCCCAAATGACCAATAACTTATGTCCCCAAGTTGTTAACTTAGAAAGTCTTTTTTCTGGAGAAGTGATGTTAAAATTGTGATTAGGATCTTAGGTTTTCAAAAGAGCACTCGAAAATTATTTCATCCACAGGTAGTCGAGTTTAGGACAAGTGATCTGTCCTGAGCTCTGAATAGTGAGCAGGGAAAACCACACCTTATAGAGGTGGGGTTTTAATCTTCCTTTTCAGGGGAATTTTTTTAAAAAAGAAAAAAAAGTCTTTAATTTCTTTGCTGCTTTTTCTGTACATTTCTCATCTTCTGGAATATCCCTTTAAGGTTTATGATATCCTCACACTGACTTAATTACACCGTTTTCCCAACTGGGTTCCTATCCTGGCAGCCCTACCTCCCAAAGGCCTATCCCTCAAAGCAGCTGATCTAGGGGTTTGGGAAGATGTTAAGAAGAAAGCAAATTGATCAAACCAAAATATGGACTAAAATAAGACTTTGTTTTCTATTTTACTCACAGAGTCAAAGGGATAAAAACATGAAAATATATCCTTATCCAATGGATTAAAAATGGTAAGAATGAAACTGCCCGGTCTGGAAAAATAGGTGTGCCAATAAACTCCTAGAGGTAGTATAAAACAGTTACAATCTCTTGGCAGATAAATTTGTTTATACATGTCCACATTATTCCTTAAAAAAAAAAGTATAAAATTGACTGAGCAAAAACACTGTGAGAACTATACAAAGGAAGTATTCCAAGATGTGCACAGAGGTGGATGTGTAAAGACGTTTAACATGTTATTAGTTATAATAGAGACACATCCAAAACGTAAATGTCCAATGATAGCAGACTGTTAAATAAATAATAGGGCTTCCATACAATGGAATACGCTGATACCATTAAGTAGCACATCATAGAAAATTATCTATTAATATGGAAAAATGTTCATGATCTATTGCTTAGTAAACAAAAAGGACAGACTATAAAACATATAATTTTATCACAAATGTATAAACATTAAAGATTGAAAACACATACACAAAAAAGTAAATAGTAGCTAATGCTGGCTTTTTTTTTTTTTTTTTGGTCTTGTTTTTCCCCTTTGTGTTTTTGTCTCTGTTATTTAGGATTTCTGGCCTAACCATATTTCTGTTGCTGTTAGGTTGTTAGGTACTGTTGAATCAGCTCCAACTCATATCAACCCTTTGTACAACAGAATGCAACACTGCCTGGTCCTGTGCTATCCTCACAATCTTTGTTATATTTAAGCCCATCCTTGCAGCCACCATGTTAATCTATCTTGTTGAGGATCTTCCCCTTTTCTGCTGACCCTCCACTTTGCCAAGCATGATACCCTTCTCCAGGGGACAGTCCCTTCTGACAACATGACCAAAGGGAGAGAAAGTCTGGCCATTCTCACTTCTAAGAACATTCAAAATGCACTTCTATAACTACTTTGAAAAAGCTATTTTTTAAATTTCATACGGAACATTACCAAAAAAAAGCTCCGCTAGAGAAATCCATCATCACTACAAATGGAGAAAAGATTGAAGTTGTCAGAGATTTCATTTTACTTGGATCCATAATCAACACCCATGGCAGCAAGTGTCAAGAAATCATACGTCATCTTGCACTGAGCAAATCTGCTGCAAAAGACCTCTTTAAAATGTTAAGGAGAAAAGATGTCACTTTGAAGACTCAGATGTGCCTAACTCAAGCCATGGTATTTCCAATTACCACTCATGCATATGAAAGCTGGACAATGAACAAGGAAGATAGAAGAATTGATACCTTTGAATTATGTTGGCAAAGAATACTGAAAATACCATGGACTGCCAGAAGAATGAAAAAATCTGTCCTGGAAGAAGTGCAGCCAGAATGCTCTTTAGATGCAAGAAAGGCCAGACTTTGTCTCACTTTGGTCATGTTGTCAGAAGGGACCATTCCCTAGAGAAGGATATCATGCTTGGTAAAGTGGAGGGTCAGCAAAAAAGGGGAAGACTCTCAACAAGATGGATTGGCATAGTAGCAACGATGGGCTCAAGCACAGCAAGGATTGTGAGGATGGAGCACAACCAGGCAGTGTTTCATTCTGTTGTACACAGGGTCGCTAAGAGTCAGAATCGACTTGACAGCACATGGTGACGACAATGATGATGATGACAACAAGAAAAATACCAAGAAGGGGTGGGAGGTAAAAGTTGTAAGTTATAAATATGTAAGCCAGAGATTGTAGCTTTCATCTATTGGATATTACTATTTAGAACAGTCTTTGCTATATATTTGTTGTTGTTGTTAAGTGCCGTCGAGTCGTTTCCGACTCATAGCGACCCCATGCACAGCAGAACGAAACACTGCCCGATCCCGCACCAGCCCCACA
>NW_006921751.1:7491712-7507513 GCF_000298275.1 Orycteropus afer afer
CCCTTGTTCTGTTCGAACGACAGCCTCCTGGTCAAGGTACAGATTCCTCATGAGTACAATCAAGTGCTCAGGGATTCCCATTCTTCTCAATATATATATACACACACACACACACACACACACACATACAGAGAGAGAAACACACACACACACTAACCTCCATGAATAACTGTTAAGAACAAAAGAAATATATAATCCTTAAAAATATACTTCTACCAACGTGCAGTGCACCTTTAGATTCCTAAAACATTTAGCTGTTTCCTACTGTAAGAAATACTGTATATTCTGATGCTTTAGAACACGTGAAATCACATAAATTATTCTTGAGGAATGTTTAAAAATTTATATTATTTACTCCTGAGAGACCATAACAACTTCTTTCCAGATTGTGTCAGACTATTCTTCTGTGCATCAAGGATTTTAATTTCTAAGATGTAACAGCAATGCTTTGTGCTCAGATCAATAAAAGAAAATGAGCTACTGTCATTGTCTGTCTTCTACCAGAACCCCCTACCCCAACACTTATTCATAATCCTGAGTGTATCAAAACTCCATTGTAAATTTCATTAGCTTGTCTGATATAGAACCAAAGCTAAACCATGTACAGTGCAAACCACACTCCTGGCTTATTCTCAGAACCGTGGAGGTCTCTTCCTGAGCCAAATCCCTGGCCAGAATAGAGATAAACAAGCCAGTACTGAACTGGGCTTTAAAGAATCATGTAGAGTTTTGAAACATTTCCCTTTCAAATATTTATACCCCCTTTCTCCAACAATGCGGTTTATTACTAGCATCTGCATTTAAAAAAAAAAAAAAGCCTAGTAGACAAATGCCCACATTTTTCAATCAAATAACAACTTTCCATCCTGATTCCACAAAATCATACTTGGCAGTGACTAATATCACAATTTCTCCTTCAAAATTCACTTGTTGTTGTTGTTGTTATTTGCTGTCGAGTCAGCCCCGACTCATAGCGACCCCTCCTTGGGTTTCCGAGGCAGTATCACTACGGAAGTAGGATTGCCCAACCTTCCTTCCGAGGAGTGGCTGGTGGGTTTGAACCGCCAGCCTTCTGGTGAGCAGTCAAGTGCCTTATGCACTATGCTACCAGAGCTCCTATTTACTCTTATTGTTTTTATTATTGAGATCATGATAGCAACTCCTGAGTTTGCCACACTTCATTATTATGGGTTTAACTATACAATTTGAATATCATATATAAAAATGGCTAATAGATAAATGTTAAAAAATACATTTGATTTGAAAATTGTATAATAGAGCAAGAGATTCCTAGGTTAAGAATATCTATCTGGAACCAATATTTAAGAATTCAGGATAAACACAAATGTTTATCCTTAAATGTCCACCTTAAAGAATGCTGTTAGCTGCTGTCAAGTTGGGCTTCAACTCATAGTAACCTCATGCACAACAGAATAAAATGCTGCCTGATCCAGTGCCATCCACATGTTCAGTTGTAGATTGGACCATAGTGATCTATAAGCTCTTCATGAGCTAATTTTCAGAAGTAGATCACCAGGCATTTCCTCTGATTCCATCTTAGTCCAGAAGCTCTGCTGAAACTTGTTCAACATCATAGTGACACACAAGCCTCCAATGGCAGAGTGGAGGTAGCTGCCCAAGATGTGCATTAGCCAGGAATCAAACCAGGGTCTCCTGAATGTTGTTTGCTGTTGTTAGGTGCTGCCAAGTCATCTCTGACTCATAGCAACCTTATGAACAACAGAACGAAACACTGTCCAGTCCTGTGCCAGCCTCATGACCCTTGCTATACCTAAGCCCATCATTGTACCCACTGTATCAATCCATCTTCTTGAGGGCCTTCTTGTTTTTTCATTGACTTTCCACTTTACCAAGCATGATATCCTTTTCTAGGGAATGGTTCCTTCTAACAACATGACTATAGTAGGTGAGGCAAAGTTTGGCCATTCTGGCTTCCAAGGAACATTCCAGCTACACTTCTTCCAGGAAAGATATGTTAGTTCTTTTCTTCCTGCATGGAAGATGAAAATTCTACCACTGAACCACCAGTGAAGCATATTTAAGTCATACTTAAAGGAAAAACAATCTTTCCAAACTCCTTTGGGATCACATCTATTTCCTTCCTTAAATCTGCAATGATTTTTTTTGATGACTACTATCAATTAAAACCTCCACTCATCTGTCAGGTTTCAGAGGAGCTTCCAGAGAAACATAAACTGAGAAGAAAGAAGTGGCCATCCACATCTGAAAAAAATAGCCACTGGAAATCTTATGAATAGCACTCAAATACTGTCTGATATATTACTAGAAAATTATATGAAGAGCTATGAACCATTAGCTGATATAGTGCTGGAAGATGGGTCCCACAGGTTGGAAGGCACTCAGAAGTACAACTGGGAAAGAGCTGGCTTCTCAAAGTAGAGTCGACCTTAACAATTTGGATGAAGTAAAGTTTTCAAGATCTTCATTTGCTAATAGGGCACTACTCAAAAGGGTAATAAACAGCTGCAAGCATTCACTAATAATCAAAACATGGAACATACAAAGTCTGAATCTAGGAAAATTAGAAGTAGTCAAAAATGAAATGGAACACATAAAGACCGATATCCTAGGCATCAATGAACTGAAAGGAACTGCTATTGGCCATTTGAATCAGACAATCATGTGATATACTATGCCAGAAATGACAAATTGAAGAGAAATGACTTTGCATTCATCGTCACAAAGAACATCTCAAAATCTAACCTGAAGTACAATGTTGCAGTGATAGATAATATCCATACACCTACAATTGAGACCAGTTAATGCTACTATTATTCAAATTTATGCACTAACTACTGAAGTCAAAGATGAAGAAATTGAAGATTTTTACCAACCAGTCTGAGATTGACCAAACATGCAATCAAGATGTATCGGCTGTTATTGGTGATTGGAATGTGAAAGTTGGAAACAAAGAATCACCAGTAGTTGGAAAGAATGGTCTTGGTAACACAAATAACACCAGAGTTTGCATGACAGAATATTGTAAGACCAATGACTTATTCATTGCAGATACCTTCTTTTGACAACATAAATGGCAGCTATACACATGGTCCTCAACAGATGGAATACACAGAAATCAGATTGAGTACATCTGTGGAAAAAGGCAACGGAGAAGCTCAATATAATCAGACAAAACAAGGCCAGGAGCTGACTGTCAACAGACTATCCATTGATTACATGTAAGTTCAAGCTGCAACTAAATAAAATTAAAATAAGAGGAGTTCTCGTAAGATGGTGGAATAGGCAGAAAAACTATAGAGACTTTCTTCAACAAAGAAAAGGAGAAACAACACAGATACAGAAGATAATCCTGGAGCCCGGAGCTTTGAAAGGAAAGATATATAAGTGGACTAAACTCCAACTAGCAGAAAAACCTGCATGAAAACACCAAAAAAGGAGACATACGAAGCTGCAGCCTGTCAGCCATCCTGATGGCACTGACAGCTTGGATACTGCAAGTAGTGTAAGGACTTAAGAATTAACCAAAACTCAGCCCTGCTAGCCAGGGGCTGCACAGAGGACTGCACTGGTGGCCGGTGATAAAAGGGGAAGCAGCAAAGAGGGAGACGAGCTTAGCTGTGGACTTTTGCCTTTTCAGAGGGCTCAGACATTTTGAATGTTTACAAGTGGTTCAACCATTTTGGATATTTAAAACGATAGGGTTCTCTCAGACTCCAGGGACCTAAGAATAGGTTTCACTTGCCAGGAACCATAAAAACATTCTGGATGTGAACAACTGGAAAGGTATGATATTCCCCTTGTTACTCTTATACCCCACACCCTCTTGATGAACAGAGGTGCGGCCATCCCTCACTCCCACCCACCTTCTGGACCAGCCGGAATTCCATCCCAGTCTGTATGCTCTGATGGAGCCTAGGTACACTGCCCCATCCTACCCACATTTTTTTTTCTTTTTCAGTTTGTTTGTTTTTGTCTGTTTTAAACTCATTACTATTATTATTATTATTATTATTATTATTCCTTTTTATTATTATTCTTTATTCTTCCCTTCCCAGGCTCTAGTTTTCACTTTTTCCCTCTTCCCTGTTCCTAATTCCCTTTTTTTTTTTCTAATGCATAACCCCATTCTTTGTTTTTCTTTTTGCATTTTTCCAATTTTTTTCTTCATTATCTCCTACACTACCTCTTTTCATTTATTTCCCCCTCCCCAGATATTGTGGGCCTTTTTTTCTTTTCTTTTTTTTACTGATTGTTCTTGTGTGTTTATGCAGTGTGGTTTTTATCCACTTGCTTTTACTTTTTTGAGAGTTTTTTGATCATTGTTTCTGTCTAACTAAATGGGAGACAGCAACTGTGTTGTTGGAAGAGAACTTCCCTGATACGATGAAAGATGAGAATACATCCATTGAAGAAGTCCAAGGAATCCCAAAGAGGATAGACCTCAAAAGAAAATCATTAAGACATATTATCATCAAACTTATCAAAACCAAAAACAAAGAAAGAATCTTTAAAGCAGTATGGGAAAAATGAAAAGTTACCTACAAAGGACAACAAATAAGAATAAACTCTGATTTCTCAGCAGAAACCATGCAAGCAAGAAGACAATTGGATGGTATACATAAAACCCTAAAAGAGAAAATTTCCAACCAAGAATTATATACGCGGCAAAATTGTCCTTCAAATATGAAGGTGAAATTAGGAAATTTCCAGATAAGCAAAAATTAAAGGAATTTGTTAAAACCAAACCAACCTGACATGAGATACCAAAGGGAGACCTTTGAACAGACAAAGTAATACTAGCAAATAAAAATTGACCATTAATACACAAGATGAAATAACCCAGAAACCAAAACAACTATGGATGTATCCAAAATAAAATAAGCCTACAAGATTGTAAACAAGGAATAAGAGACATCAACTGGCAAATGAGGGCAACTACAATTGAAAAAGAGGGAAAAAATAGTGTATTATACAGAACTTGTAAATGGTGAGGAAGTCAAGACAGTTGCAAGATAGAATGGACTGTTCCAAACTCAGGGAGAAAATTACAAATCATAGGGTAACCTCAAAGAAACCTCAAAGAAAAATGATAAACCTTCACACATCACAATAAAAAAGAGAACAAGCACAAATATTTAGCAAATACTGTGACAACAGCAACAAAGGAAATGATAACACAATTCATAAACATAACGAGCTCAGCACAGAAAATTATATGGAACAAAGAAATCAGGAGCACCACAAAAAAACACGTAACAAAAGGACAGCACCCGATTCATACCTGTTGATAATTACACTGACCATCAATGGATTAAATGCACCACTCAAGGGACAGAGAGTTGCAGACTGGATAAGGAAACATAACCCATCAATATGCTGTCTACAAGAGACAGATCTTAAAGACAAACACAAACATATATTAAAAATCAAAGATTGGGAAAAGACATATAAAGCAAATGGCAACCAAAAAGAGCAGGAGTGGCAATATTAATTTCTGATAAAATGGACTTTAAGACAAAAACCACCACAAGAGACAAGGAAGGACACTATATAAAGATTAAAGGATCAATTGAACAAGAGGATATAACCATAATAAATATCTATGCCCCCAATGAAAGAGCCCAAAATACATAAATCCAACGTTAAAAGAATTGAAAAGGCAAGTAGATGACTCCAATGTACTAGTAGGAAACTTTAATACACCGCTTACAATAAAAAATAGAACAACCAGAAAAAAACTCAACAATGACACAGAAGAACTAAATAATACAATCCACCAACTTGACCTTTTAGACATCTACAGAGCACTTCACCCAACAACAGCACAATATACATTCCTTTACAGTGCACATGGAACATTTTCCATGATAGACCATATGTTAGACCATAAAGCAAGCCTTAATAAGTTTAAAAACACTGAAATACTGCAAAGCACCTTCTGAGATCATGATGTTGTAATATTAGGAATCAATAATAGGAAGATCAACAGAAAAAGAGTAAACACATAGAAACTGAACAATACCCTCCTCAAGAAAGACTGGGTAAGTGAAGAAATAAAAAATGAAATTTAAAAATTCCTTGACTCAAACGAGAATGAACACAAAACATACCAAAATCTTTGGGATATAGCAAAAGCAGTGATCAGAGGCCAATTTATAGCAATAAATGCACACATCAAAAAGGAAGAAAGAGCCAAAATCAACACTTTAAAGCAATATCTCCAACAGTTAGAAAAAGAACAGCAAGCAAAAGCCTACAGTCACCAAAATAAAGGAAATAATAAAGATTTGAGCAGAAATCAATAAAACAGAAGATAGAAAGACAATAGAAAAAATCAACAAGACCAGAAGTTGGTTTTCGGAAAAGATGAATAGAATTGACAAACCACTGGCAAATTTAACAAAGAAAAAGAGGGAGAAAATACAAATAACATGAATAAGAAATGAAATGGGCCACATCACAACAGAACCAATTGAAATAAAAAGGATAATATCAGGATACTATGAAGAACTGTACTCCAACAAATTTAAAAATCTGAAAGAAATGGACAGATTTCTAGAAACACACCACTTACTTAAACTAACACAGACTGATGTGGAAAAGTTGAACAGATCCATAACAAAAGAAGAAATTGAACAGGTCATCAAAAAATTACCAACAAAAAAAAGTTCTGGCCCAGATGGTTTCACTGGAGAAATCTACCAAACATTCAGAGAAGAACTGACAACATTCCTACTCAAACTATTCCACAACACAAAAAAGGACAGAATCTTCCCAAATTCATTTTCTGAAGCAAGCATAGTCTTGATATCAAAACCAGGCAAAGACAGCACTCAAAAGGAAAACTACAGACCAATATCCCTCATGAATATAGATGCAAAAATCTTCAACAACATCCTAGCCAATAGATTCCAACAACATATCTGAAAAATAATTCATAATGACCTAGTGGAGTTTATATCAGGTATTCAGGGATGGTTCAACATTGAAAAACAATCAACATCATCCACCACATAAATAAAACAAACGAAAAGAACCATATGATCATATCAATCAACACAGAAAAGGCATTTGATAAAATCCAACACCCATTCCTGATCAAAACTCTCAGCAAAATAGGAATAGAAGGGGCATTCCTCAATATAAGAAAGGGCATATATGCAAAAACCAACAGCCAACATTATTCTCAATGGAGAGAGACTGAAACCATTCCCCCTGAAAACAGGAACCAGACAAGGATGCCCTCTATCTCCACTTCTATTCAACATTGTATTAGAAGTCCTAGCCAGGGCAATAAAGCAAGAAAGGGAAACCAAAAGCATCCAAATTGGTAAGGAAGAAGTCAGACTATCCCTATTTGCTGATAATATGATCCTATACCTAGAAAACCCAACAGACTCAGTCAAAACTCTACTAGAACTAATTTAGAGAGCTTTAGCATAGTGGCAGGATACAAAATCAACATCCAAAAATCAGTTGGATTCCTCTCCACCAGCAAAGAGAATTCCAGAAAATAAATAAGGAAACAAATACCATTTACAGTAGCTACCAAAAAATAAAATATGTGGGACTATATCTTACCAGGGACACAAAAGACCTGTACAAAGAAAACTGTAAAAGACTATTTCAAGAAACCATAAGAGATCTACATAAATGGAAGAACATACCATGCTCGTGGATAGGAAGGTTGAACATTGAGAAAATGTCATTTCTACCCAAGGCAATCTATACATTCAATGCAATCCCAATCCAGATCCCATCAACATTCTTTGAGGATATGGAAGAAACAATCACTAAATTTACATGAAAAGGAAAGAGCCCACAGACAAGCAAAGCCTTATTGAAGAAGAAGAACAAAGTAGGAGGTCTCACACTCTTGGATCTTAAAACCTACTATACAGCACAGTAGTCAAAGATGCCTGGTATTTGTACAATGACAGACACATACACTAATGGAATAGAATTGAGAACCCAGAAACAGGTCCATTGACCTATGATCAGCCAGTCTTTGACAAAGGGTCAAAATCCATTAAATGGGGAAGAGATTGTCTATTTAACAAATAGTGCTGGCAAAACTGAATATCCACTTGCAGAAAAATGAAACAAGATCTGTACCTCACACCACACACAAAAAAGAACTCCAGATGGATCAAAGACTTAAATGTGAAACTTAAATCTATAAAGTTTCTCATATATATATATATATATATATATATATATATATGCCATATATAGGGAGCTCTGGTGGTATAGTGCCTAAGGCATTTGACTACTAACCAGAAGGCTGGCAGTTCAAACCCACAAGCCACTCCTTGGAAGGAAGATTGGGCAATCTACTTCTGTAGTGATGCCACCTCGGAAACCCAAGGAAGGGTTACTGTGGGTCAGATACGACTCAAGGGCAGTGAGTTTCTTGTGTTGTTGTTGTTGTTATTAATATTAGTATTATTATATGGCATAAATAAACTATCAAGCATAACCCAAAAATGCACAAACAGCAAAAGATAAACTAGATGCATGGGACCTTCTAAAAACTAAACTTTTATGTGCTTACAAATACTTCTCCAAAAGAGTAAAAGAGAACCTATAGATTGGGAAAAAATAGTCAGCAATGACATACCTGAAAAGGTACTTATCTCTAGAATTTATGTAGTTGTTATGTGCCATTGAGTCTGACCCAACTCATAGTGACTCCTCCTTGGGTATCTGAGGCAGTATCACTATGGAAGTAGATTGCCTCATCTTCCTTCCGAGGAGTGGCTGGTGGGTTTGAACCGCCAGCCTTCTGGTTAGCAGTCAAGTGCCTTAGGCACTACGCTACCAGAGCTCCTACCATCCTAGAGTTTATATTCCCCAATTATAGAAAACCCCAACACCTCAACAACAAAAAGACAAATAATCCAATAAAAAATGGCAGAAGACATGAATAAACGCTTCACCAAGGAGGATATTCAGGCGGCCAGCAAACATATGAAGAAATGCTCATGATCATTAGCCATTAGAAAGATGCAAATCAAAACAACAATGAAATACCATCTTGCCCCAGCATAGTTCAACAAGTCAGAAAATAACAAATACTAGCAAGGATGTGAAGAGATTGGGACTCTCATACACTGCTGGTGGTACCGTAAAATGACACAACCACCGTGGAAAGCAGTATGGCAATTCCTTAAAAAGTTGGAATTAGAAATACCATTTGACCTAGCAATTCCATTACTAGGTATATATCCTAAAGAAGTGAGAACCAGGACAAGAACAAATATATGCACACCCATGTTTATCACAGCACTATTTACAATACCAAAAAGATGGAAACCACCTAGACGCCCATCAACAGAAGAATGAATAACCAAACTATAGTACACACACACAATGGAATACTATGGAACCCTAAAGAATAATGTACAATCGGCAAAAAAACGTATAATGTAGATGAACATGTGGACATTTTGCTGAGTGAAAAAAGTCAATCACAGAAGAACACATATTGTATTAGTCCGTTATTATAAAAAGTCGAGGAAAAGTTTGTATATGGACTGAAATTCTCTTTATTGGTTACCAGGGGTGGGAGGATAAGGGAGAGGACACAGTTAGATAGGTAGAGACAAGTATAGATTTGGGTGAAGAGAAGGGCAATCCACCAAATGTGAGTGATCCACATGGTGGCACTGAGGAAGAAGACATGGAGAGTACTTGGGAGGTACAAATAACAAAGATGAACCTCTTTGCATGTACAGTACTGTGTTGTCAGTGAAGGCAAACACTGATATATGGATGGATAGATGCATGCACAGGCTGAACTATTAGGTATGTCTATGCAGGAGTAGTGTACCCAAGACCATGTATAGGGCTGGTAGACAATGATTCTACAAGTGTATTTGCATGTTCTGTAAGAAGTCCCAGGTATATGGTAGAGCTGACAAGGAACAAGGTTGTAGACACTTCTTGGCCACAGCCAGCTACCCAAGAGGGAGCAGTAGTCAGACCTGTGGGCTTGGGACCATGGTCACAGGGGACATCGAGCTCAATTGGCATAACATATTACACAAAACATTGTTCCACATCCTACTTTGGTGCATAGTGACTGGAATCTTAAAAGCTTGCAAGGGGCCATCTAGATGCAATGATGGCTCTCTCCTCATCCAGAGCAAAGAAGAATGAAGAAAACCAAAGACACTTGGAAACAATTAGTCCAAATGACTGGTACACCACACAATCTTCAGCCTATACAACTATGAGACCACAGAACTACATGGTCCCGACTACCACTGTCAACCACTCGGAGCGGGATCTCTGTAGGAGATCCTGGATAGAGTGGGAGAACAATGTGGAACAAAACTCAAAATCATTAAAAAAAAAAAAAGGACCAGATTTACTGGTTCAATAGAGCCTGATGGAACCAGAGTCTATGGCCCTAGCTGACCTTCAGGTCTGGAATTGAACCCACTTCTGTGGCTTCCAGCCAAACAAAAGACAGGCATATGAGCTGAACATTTACATTAGGTAGATACAATCCTCAGAAAAATCAATCATGGGAGAATAGAAAGGTTGTGTGACAGGGAGACAGCTCAGGGGGCAGGAGTACATGGATGGGAAGGACACAGAGAAGAGGTAACTATGGGGAGGAAGGAGAAGGGGAACAGTTGCATTGTGGGAAATTGTAGTCAATGTCATGAGACAAAGTATATGTGAGCTGCTGTATGGAAAGTGAATTTTCTCTGTAAACTTTCATCTAAACCACAATAAAAATTTTAAAAGAAAATTAAAATAAGTCCAGGAGAGCCAAAATATAACCTTGATTGCATTCCATTTGAACTGACAGACCATTTCAAGGGCGTATTTGATGCACTGAACACCAATGACTGAAGACCAGAAAAGCTGTGGGATGACGAAGAGCATCATACATGAAAAAAGCAAACAGTCATTTAAAAGACAGGAAAGGAAGAAAAGACCAAAAAGGATGTCAGAGAGACTCTGAAGCATGCTCTTGAACAGAGTAACTAAAGGGAATGGAAGAAATGTTGGAATAAAAGAACTGAACAGAAGATTTCAAAGAGCTGCTCAAGAAAACAAAGTAAAGTATTACAACAAAATGTGCAAGGACCTGGGGTTAGAAAACCAAAAGGGAAGAACATGGTCAGCATTTCTCAAGCTGAAAGAACTGAAGAAAAAATGAAAGCCTCAAGTTACAATATTGAAGGAATCTACGGGTAAAATATTGAAGGATGCTGGAAGCATCAAAAAAGATGGAAGGAATATACAGAGTCACTGTATCAGAAAGAATTGGTTGATGTCCAACTATTTCAGGAGGTAGCATAAGATCGAGAACCAATAGTATTGAAGGAAGAAGGCAAAGGTGCACTGAAAGAATTGGTGAAAAACAAGGCTCCAGGAATTGATGTGTTTTATTGACCATGCAAAGGCATTTGACTGTGTGGATCACAACAAATTATGGATAACATTTGAAAGAATGGGAATTACAGAACACTTAGTTATTCTCACTAAAAAACTACATATGGACCAAGAGGCTATCATTCAAACAGAACAAGGGGATACTACATGGTTTAAAATCAGTAAGGGTGTATGTCAGGGTTGTATCCTTTCACCACGCAATCAGTATGCTGAACAAATAATCAGAGAAGCTGGGCTATATGAAGAAGAACACAACATCAGGACTAGAGGAAGAACTATTAACAACCTATGATATGCAGATGACACAACCTTGCTATTGAAAGTGAAGACTTGAACCACTTACTGATGAAGATCAAAGACTACAGCTTTCAGTATGGATTACATCTTAATATAAAGAGAAAAAAATCTTCACAACCGGTCCAGTAAGCAACATCATGATAAATGGAGGAAAGATTGAAGTTATCAGGTATTTCACTTTACTTGGGTCCACAATCAACACCCATGGAAGCATCAGTTAAGAAATCAGACATATTGTACTGGCAAATCTGCTGCAAAATACCTCATTAAAAGGTATTTTGTTCAGAAGCAAAAATGTCACTTTGAAGGCTAAGGTGTGCCTGACCCAAGCCATGGTATCTGCCTGCAATCTCCTATGCATGTGAAAGCTTAACAGTGAATAAGGAACCCCAAAGGAAAGCTGATTTCTTTGAGTTGTGATGTTGGCGAAGAATATTGGAAATTCCATGGACTGTCAGAAGAACAAACAAGTCTGTCCTGGAAAAAATGCAGCTGGAACGCTCCTTAGAAGTGAGAATGGCCAGACTTCATCTTGTCTACATTGGTTGTTGTCAGAAGGGATCATTCCCTGGAGAAAGATATCATACTTGGTAAAGTAGAGAGTCAGTGAAGAAGGAGAAGACCCTCAAAGAGTTTGATTGACACAGTGGCTGCAATGATGGACTCAAACATAGCTAGGATTGTGAGGATGGCACAGGACCATGCCATGTTTCATTCTGTTATACTCAGGGGTCACTATGATTCGGAGCTGACTTGGTAGCACCTAACAAAAACATCATCAATTAAAAGCCTACTCTATCAGGTGTTGCCCACTCCTGAAGATTCCATTTGGCAGGGCTCTTGTAGAGTTCTGATCTAGAGAGAAAAACTGACCTGCTTTGTGAGTTTCATGTGTAACTTGGCTTAGTTTTCCTCTCCTTTCTCCTAAGAGAGAGCTGAATTCTCCCCTGTGCTCCATACTGTTAGCCTCTCAGTGTGCCTTTGGATGTGTATGTAATTCTAGAACACAGTACCAGAAACCCATTAGGTATAACTTAGAATTTGTGATAGTTTGATTCTTCATCTGCCAGTTATTTTATCTTATTCTTCAATTGGCTTAGAATTTGGGTAGGAAAGAGACAGCTTCTATTCAGTGGCCCTTCTCAAAGACCCTAACATCTTGAGCAACCTGCCATGAACCTGACAATGAGCAAAACTGGCAAAATACATTTGGAGAGATTGAGTTAAGGGTGAGTGGCTGTGAGCTATGGCATGCTTTATTAAGCATGGATTATAGCATTTTTAACTCTAGTAGTTTGCAGAGTTTGTACTGGTGCAAACCAAAAAGCCAAACTCACTGCCATCACATCGATTCTAACACATAGCAACTTCCACTGGGTTTCCAAGGCTGTAAATCTTTATGGAAGCAGACCACATCATCTTTCCTCTGTGGAGCGGCTAGTATGTCCAAACATAACCTTTTGGTTAGCAGCCAAAGATGCCTTAATCACTACACCACGAGAGTTCTTTTGTACTAGAGCAAGGGACTCATTTTTACATTCTGCAGTTTTAACTGTTATGGTACATCAGGTAAATACAAGATAAAGTGTGCACATTTGCTTTAATTTTCAAAAACAACCCTGAAAAGTGAAAGTTACTATATTTCATCAAATCTACAATACCACTAAATGCTAGAGGCATCATCATTTCATGTACCACCAAGAAAGAAAAAGCACTGTCAATAAGCTACAACATGTCATTCATTGTAAGACACAGCCAAGTTTAAGAGATGTTAAAATGTAGGGGAAAATGAGGTGTACATTCAAAAAACTATGGTATTATTCTCATTTTTCATTCAAGGTAAATGAGGCTCAAAAAGAGTGATCTGTCCAAATCACATACATTGAAGTCAGAGTTCAACCTAATCATCTGGACCTCCAGTGCATTCTAATATACTGTCCACAGTGCACTATAATTTAGAGAGATGATACATTTCTAACCTCAAGCCTTACTTATTTGTTGATCAAATTCAGCACTATGCTAAGCCCCCCGTGACCCAGATAATATGAAATAGAGGATCCTTCCTTCAAGCAATTTTCAATCTATTTGATGATTCAAGAAAATGTACGAAATCTGAAAACAACAACAAAAAATCAACATACATTAAGGGTTAAAATAAGTGGTAATTACAAAAATGCTAACGGTATTTAGAGTAGAGATGAATCAGTTCTGAGTTAGTCAAAGAAAGCTTCATTGTTGTTAGGTGCCATTGAGTGAGTTCTGACTCATAGTGACTCTATGTACAATAGAATGAAACACTGCCTAGTCCTGTGCCAGTCTCCTAATTATTGTTATGCATGAGACCATTGTTGGAGACACTGTGTCAATCCAACTCACTTTCACTGACCCTCTGTTTTACCATCCATGAATTCCTTCCCCATAGACTGATTCTTCCTGATTACATATCCAAAGTACATGAGACAAAGTCTTGCCATCCTTGTTTATAAGGAGTATTCTGGCTGTACTTCTTCCAGGATAGATTTGTTCATTCTTCTAGCAGTCTGTGGTATATTCAATATTCTTTGCCAACATCATAATTCAAATGCATTACTTCTTCTTCAGTTTTCCTTATACGCTGTCCAGCTTTCACACGCATATGAGGCAATTGAAAATACCATGGCTTGTGTCAGGTATAGCTTAGTCTTCAAAGTGGTATCTTTGCTCTTGAACACTTCAAAGAGGTCTTTTGCAGCAGATATTTCCAATAAAATACATCATTTGAATTCCTGACTGCTGCTTCTATGAGTGTTGATTATGGATCCACACTCATGGAAAATGAAATCCTTGACAACTTCAATCATTTCTCCATTTATCATTATGTTACTTATTGGTCCAGTTGTGAGGATTTTTGTTTCCTTTATGTTGAGGTATAATCCGTACTGAAGGCTGTAGTCTTTGACCTTCATTAGTAAGTGCTTCAAGTCACCATCACTTTCAGCAAGCAAGGCTGTGTCATCTGCATATCACAGGTTGTTAATAAGTCTTCCTCCAATCCTGATGCCAAGTTTTTCTTCATATAGTCCAGATTCTCAGTCTATTTGCTCAGCATACAGACTGAACAAGTATGGTGAAAGGACAAAACCCTGACACACACCTTTCCTGATTTCAAACCATGCACTAGCCCTTTGTTCTGTTCAAATGATTGTCTCTTGGTGTTATGTACAGTTTCTACATGAGCACAATTACATGTTCTGGAATGCCCATTCTTCACAATGTTATCCATAATTTGTTATATTCCACGTAGTCTGATGTCTTTGCATAGTCAATAAAACACAGACATCTTTGTTATTCTTTTCTTTCAGCTAAGATTCATCTATATAAGCAATGATATGCCTCATTCTGTGTCCTCTCCTTGAGTTTCTGGAAATTCTCTATCCCACTGCTGCAATAATTTTTAAATTATTTTCACTAAAATTTTACTTGATGTGACATTATGATATTGTTTCATTATTTCTGAATTCTGTTGGATCACCTTTCTTTGGAATGGTACATTTGGATCTCTTCCAGTCAGCTGGTCAGGTAGCTTTATTCCAAATTTCTTGGAAGAGATGAGTAAGTTCTTCCAACATTACATCCATCTGTTGAAACTTCTCTACAGGTATTCTGTCAATTCCTGGAGTCTTGTTTTTCACCAATGCCTTCAGTGCAGCTGGAACTTACTCCTTCAATACCATCAGTTCCTGATCATCATAGCTATCTCCTGAGATAGTTGAATAGTAACTCTGTATACACCATTTTTTTTTTTTTGAGGCTTCATGCTTTGTTCAATATTTTGCCCATAGAATCCTTCAATATTGCAACTAGAAGCTTGACTTCTTTTTTTTTCCCCCACCAATTCTTTCAGTTTGAGAAATGTTGAGCATATTCGTCCATTGTGGTTTTTTAACTCCAGCTTTTTGTACATTTCATTATAATACTTTACTTTCTCTTCTCAACCACCCTTTGAAACTGTTCAGCTGTTTTACTTCATCATTTCTTCCATTTCCTTTAGCTAATATGTACATTATATAGCAATGTGAATTCCTTGACAACCTCAATCTTCTCTCCATT
>NW_006921751.1:7516032-7524400 GCF_000298275.1 Orycteropus afer afer
TCACATACACTTTGTCTCATGACATTGACTGCACTCTCCCGCAATGCAACAGCTCTCTTCCCACTTCCTCCCATAGTTACCTCTTCCCTGTGTCCTTCGCTCCCACACACTTCTGGCCCCTGAGCTGTCTCCCTGTGCACATGCAGCCCTTCTAGTCTCCCACGATTGATTTCTCCAAGGAGTGTATCTATCTGATATAAACGTTCAGCTCATATGCATGTCTTTCGTTTGGCTGGAAGCTACAGGAGTGGGCTCAATTCCAGACCTGAAGGGCAGCTAGGGGCCATAGTCTCAGGGATTCCACCAGGCTCTATCACACCAGCATACCTGGTTCTCCCCACCCCTTTTCTTTTTCATGATTTTGAGTTTTGTTCCACATTGTTCTCCCACTCTATCTAGGATCTCCTACATAGATCCCCCCTCCAAGTGGTTGGCAGTGGTAGCCAGGCACCATCTAGTTCTTCTGGTCTCATAGTTAATATGTACATTCTTGAGCAAGTTTCAGAGTCTCTTCAGAAAAGAAGTCTTCCTCTTTTTAATGACCTTTTTCTTTCTTCATGTATGACGTCTTTTAAGTCATTTCACAACTCGTCTGGTCTTCAGTCACTAGTGTTTAATACATCAAATCTATTCCTGAGATGGTCTCTAAATTCAGGTAGGATATACCCAAGGCCACACTTTGGCTCTCGTGGACTTGTCTTGAATTTGCATATGAGCAATCAATGGTCTCTTCCACAGTCGGACCCTGGCCTTGTTCTAACTGACAGTATTGAGCTTCTCAATCATCTCTTTCCACAAATGTGATTGATTTGATTTCCAGGTACTCCATCTGGGGAGGTCTATGTGTATTGTCACCATTAATGTTTTTGAAAAAAAAGGTATTTGCAATGAGTAAGTTATTGGTCTTGCAAAATTCTACCATGAGATCCCCAGTGTCATTTCTATCATAACAGGAGTGAAAAGCATTAAAGAAAAGAATAGGTGCTGTGGGATCATTTAGCAGGAGGCCCAGCCAAGCCTGAGAAATCACATAAGATTTCACAGAGGTTGTAATATTGAAGGCAGAGAAAGATATGGCAGTCTGCTCGCATAAAGATTACAGCCTAGGGAACCCTATGGGGCAGTTCTTCTCTTTCCTATAGAGTCATTATCAGTCATTAAGGAGGGGGAAAAATGAGATGAAAACAAGGGCCAAAAGTTATGAGTTAGGATACAGTAGACTGAGAGGGAATCTAGAATAATCACTACTGCCATTTCCTAAGCATCTATTAGGCTCATGCTACACTTCTCAGATCACCAAAGCATAGCACATGTTCTCCAGCTCTGAACATGTTGCTGTTGTATACCCATTCCAATTCATAGTGACTCCATGACACAGAATAGAACTGCTCCACAGGGTTTCCTAGGCTAAGAAATCTGGCTGCTAACCAAAAGGTTAGTAGTTCAAATCCACCAGCTACTCCACAGAAGGAAGATGGGGTGATCTGGTTCCATAAAGATTGACAGCTTTGGAAATCCAATGGGGGTCACTATGAGTCAGTATCGATTTGATGGCTGTAAGTTTGGTTTGGTTTGGTTTGGAATCTTTATAGGAATAGATTGACACATCTCTGTTCTCCCACAGAGCCCATTTTGATCCTCTAGTGCTGCTCTAACAAAATACCACAAACAGGTGACTTGAACAAACAGGGGTTTATTCTCTTACAGTTTAGGAGACTACAAGTCCGAGTTCAATGTGCTAGCTCTAGGGGCTAGGTGAAAGCCCCTCAACCTTGAGCTTTAGCTCTGTCTCTTGCTCTTGGCCCACTGGAGCTAGAAGTGTCTCTTAACTCAGACAGCTGCTGGCTGCTGAGGCTGACAAACTCAAAGTCTACAACCGTGGTAGTTAAGGTTATATGTCAACCTGGCTGGGCCTGGTTTTTAGTGGCTGGGCAGCTGGATGTAGTTATTCTCCATGGTGAGATTGGTAATCATTTCCATGGGGGAAGCTGCTGAAAGTAGCTGAGTGATGTGGTCTGCTTCTAGCATATAAGAAGTTTTGAGAAAGGTCTCTGAGTTTTTGGCATGCTTGAATCCTGCATGTAGCCAAGTTGTTGTTCAGCAGCCTGCCATGTTGTCTGTCGATCTTAGGACTGTTAATGGACTTGAATCAATGGCCCGCCACGTGGTTGGGTAATAATAGCACTGTGCCATTTTGTTTGTCAACCTTGGGCTTGTTAGCCTCAGCAGCCAGCAGCTGCCAGAGTGAAGAGACACCTCTAGCTCCACTGGGCCAGGAGCAAGAGGCAAAGCTAAAGGTCAAGGTTGAGGGGCTTTCACATAGCCCCTAGAGGTTGGCACTTTGAAGACAGACTTCTAGTCTCCAAAACTATAAGAGAATAAACCCCTGTTTGTTAATGCCATCCCACTTGTGGGTATTTCTGTTAGAGGGGCCCTACAGGTAACCAAAACAACAGGTAAAATGGCACAGTCCCCCAAATTATCAAGCAACATGGCAGGCCACTAGTTCAAGTCCAGAAACATTGTCAAGATCAGCAGACAATATGGCAGGTCACTGAGATGAAGACTTGGCTATATGTAGGGTCTAAGCATGCCAAAAAACTCAGAGACCTTTCCCAAAGCTGCTTCTCATGTAATACTAGAAGCAGATCACACCCCTAAGGCAGCTACTCAGCTGCTCACATTAGATTCCACCACAGAGGTGATTACCAGTCTCATCAAGGGAATAACTACATCCAGCTGCCCACTCGCTCACAATCAGGCCCAGCCAATTTAGCACATAACCTTAACTACCACAGAGCTACTATGTGAGTTCAAACTTCTGACCTTTCAGCATTGTACCATCATGGCTCCTTGCTCTGAGCCTAATCACACACTATTCCTCTGTCTGGAACAGTCTTCCCCCAGTTCGGACCTGACATTTCCTATGTGTCCTTCAATACCACAATCTCTGTGATGTCATGTGATTCCCCACACTTGGTGGGGTCCTCCAGCTTAACAGTCCCATAGCACCTATTCTTTTTTTGCACACTTTGCACAGCTGTAGTAATTATTTACTTAAATGTTTATAACCACTTATAGTTACATGCTATATATTGATACATGGTGCAGCAGTTCAAACTTCTTAGCCACTTGGTGAGAGAAAGATATGGCAGTCTGCTCCTGTAAAGATCACAGCCTAGAAAATACTATGGAACATTCCTATGAGTTGGAATTGGCTCAACGGCAGCAAGTTTGGATTTTTTTTTTTATATATAGTTACATGTCCATTAGATCTAACCATTCCACGATAGCAGGGATTATCCATTCTGTTTACCACTAAACCTCCAAGAGCTCCACATAGTAGAAGCTCAATAAACATTTGTGAAGTTATGATTATCTTGACTGAGCAGTTCACAAGTCTTATCTCTTTTAATCCTCAGAACAACATTACAAAATAGGTACCAGTATTTACTCTATATTTATAAGAATAACTGAATCTTGAGGAGGTTAATTAACTTCCCTAATTCCCACAACAAAGAAGGCAAAACTCCAGCCAGGTGTGACTGGACTCCAAAGGCCATGTTGTTATCCATTTGACAATACCCTCCCCCTACTCATAAACAAAAGCATGGAGACCAGAATGAAAATGGCATTTCATGGTATAAAGAAGAGACTTATTGGCTGCAGTGGACAATGCACGTGCAATTGATTCAACCAGAGCACTCAGAGGTGCCTCCATATGGCAGGCACTGGGATGAGCATCTTTGACATGGGTTTTCTTATCTATTCTCACAATCAACCCCCTGGATAAGAACATATTATCTCTATTTTACAATGGAGAAATACATTCAGAGAGGTTAAGTAGTACGCCCACCCACACAGCTAATGAGCAGGAAAGCCAAAGTGCTGAGCTGTAAGCATGAACAAGTGCTAATTGTATTCATCTGGATTTTACAGGATTTGGGAGCATACTTTAAGAAAAAAATTGTTTTATTGTGGCAAAAATACATATAACAAAACATTTTCCAATTCAAGATTTTTTACACATACAACTCAGTGACATTGGTTATGTCCGTCCTGTGCAACCAGCACCACTGTCCATTTCCAAATTATTCTACCATCATTAACAGAAATTCAGTACCCCTAATCTAAGACTCCCGTAGGAGCTCTGGTAGCATAGTGCCTAAGGTACTTGACTGCTAACCAGAAGGCTGGTGGTTCAAACCCACCAGCCACTCCTCGGAAGGAAGGGTGGGCAATCCTACCTCTGTAGTGATACTGCCTCAGAAACCCAAGGAGGGGTCGCTATGAGTCGGGGCTGACTCAACAGCAAATAACAACAACAACAATCTAAGACTCCCTACCTCTCCTTCACTCCCACCCCTGGTAACCACTAATAAACTTTGGTTTGCATATATTTTATACATTTACTGTTTAAGCAGGATCACAGAATATGTGTCCTTTAGTGACTGACTTATTTTATTCAGCATAACGTTTCCAAGAATCATCCCTGTTGTAGCATGTACCAGAACTTCATTTCTCATTATGATCTGTACTTTGTGAAGATCCCTCTCTCCCCCAGCCCCATTCCTCCTGCTGAGCGATGATAGTGCAAATGTCAATTTCCAACACCTTTTTCTGACCAACCCGGATCTTCAGGTAAGAGTTTTTGACCAAAACCTGATAGATACAGATATTTAACTGAAACACTAAGGGACATCCCTAGAATTAAAGAGCATTTAGAAAAGACAGACACAGCATCAAGACAAATGCACAGACCCAGCATTAGGCAGTATGTTAAACTGGCATATGTACAGATTGTGTCCAAATCAAGGGGTGGTCCTTCAAGGCAAATTATGTGGCTCATTGCTAGGGCAAGCCAGAGTTGGAAGAGCCAAATTATGGATCAGCTCTTCAGTAAAATTGAATTTGACACCTCTTTCCTCAGGAGACTGAGAATTATCTTCCCAACATGCACTTTAGAACATCAGTGTCAGCCCATCTGCAATATAAATTTAGATCTCAATATAGTATGTAAAGTGTCTTTCTGCTGTGGTCATTAGAAGAGAGAAAAACCTCCAAAGGTCCCATCATTAAATGAAGACCCACAGCATCTGTTCCATCCTCCAGGGAACCTGCCATTTGTTCTGCAGCTCCTGATGAAGGACTGAGGACAGGGGGCTGGGAAGCAAGCAGGGGGACAGTGTGATAGAGGGTCAGGATACCTAGAGGCTGACCCCAGTTCTGCTGTTCACTAGCTCTGTCACCTTGGACAAACTGAAAAATCTCCAAGTTGCAAAGACTCAAGGATTGTTAGTGCAGACATTAACAATGTTTGAATTCATTTAATCTCATCGCTCCAGAACTCATCTGTCAGTTTGTTGTACTTCGGTGGTTTGTATGTTGCTGTGATGCTGGAAGCCATGCCACTAGTATTTCAACCAGCAGAGCCACCCACGGTGGACAGATTTCAGAGAGCTTCCTGACTAAGACAGACTAGCAAGAAATGCCTGGTGATCTTCTTGCAAAAATTAACCAATAATAACCTTATAGATCACAACCGATCACTTGCTTTGGACAAGTCATGAGGAGGGATAAATTGCAAGAGGAGGACATGATACTTAGTGAAGCAGAGGGCAAACAAGGGTGAGGAAGAACCTCGGTGAGGTGAATTGGCAAAATACCTGCAATGATGGACTCAAATATGCTGGCTATCATGAGGATGACACAAAATCAGGCAACATTGTGTTCTGTTGTACATAAGATCGCCATGAGTCAGAGTTGACGCAACAGCAGCTAACAACAAACAGTAAATCATGGCCAAGTAATGATCTAGTTTACACTTTATATTCAAATGATAATCATTTTTCCATTCTTTCACCAGTGCTTCATGGCTTCTGAGCACCCTCAAGAAGGAACTGTGACCCAAATGTTGGAGATGTAAAAAAAAAACCTGCGATCTGAAAGGCAACTTGAAGCTGGAAGAGGTTACCAGCCCATCTCTGTGGAAAGAGTTTTCCATTATTATGGTTAAGTGGTTACGCAAGTTTCCAAAAAATAAAGATTTAAAGAGGATTCCTTGGTATAAATGGTTTGCCTATAAAGGAAAATAAATTATACATACAATTTTATTTATTTTGTTGTTGTTGTCGAGAACATACACAGCAAAACATACATCACTAGTTTCTACATGTACTATTTAGTGATACTGATCACATTTTTTTGAGTTGCATAAACATTTTCACCCTCCTTTTCTGACATGTTTCTCCCCTATTAATATAATTTCATTGCCTCCTAAGTTTCCTATCTAATCTTTTGATTTATTCTAAATTTGATCCTATATCAATAGTTCTTAAAAGAGCATAATGCTCATGGCAGACATTTTTTACTATTAAGCTAAATAAACTGTTGTTTTGTTTTAAGAAGACCTCAGGGAATATTTTTAGTTTAACATTTAAAGAGTATCTCAGGGCAACAGTTTCAGGAGCTCATCCAACCATCATAGCTTCAGAAGTCTGGAGTTCATGAGACTTTGAAATTCTAGTCTGCATTCTCCCCCTTTTGATCAGGATTCTTCTATGGAATATTTGATCAAAATGTTCAGTAGTGATAGGTGGGCACCATCCTGTTCTAGTCTCATGGCAAAAAAGGCAGTTGTTCATGGAGGTAACTAACCACACATTCTATATCCTCCTCCTATTCCTAACTCTAATGAGCTCTGGTAGCAAAGTGGATAAGACATTTGGCTGCTAACCAGAATGTCAGGAGTTCAAACTCACCAGCTACTCCACGGAAGGAAGAGTGGTGCAGAGATTTACAGCTTCAGAAACCCAATGGGGGTCGCTCTGAGTCAGAATGGACTTGATGGAAGTGAGTTTGAATTTTTTTGGTTTATTTCTAATTCTCCTCCTTCCTTTGTTGCTCCAAGTAAATAGGGACCAATTGTTTTGCCTTGGATGACCTCTTGCAAACTTTTAAGACCCCAGGTACTGTGCAAGCAACTAAGAGGTAGAACAGAAGCACTAAACATGTTATTAGTCCTATTAATTGGGATGTGCCATAAAACCATGACCATAAATTTCCAAACAAAGAAATTAAATCCCATGAGGTTTTTTGTTATGCATAATCAGCCTTAGCATCGTCTCTTTTTTGTTGTTGTTGTAAATATATCACACAACTTTTTCCAATCCTTTTTACAAGTGTACCACTCATTGACAGCAATTACAATGATCAGCTGTGCAACCCTAACCTTAACCAGTGATATATTTGCATCACCACTAATTCTCCCTTTCCCCTACCCTCCCATCACTGGTAACCATTAATAAATTTTAGTATCTATAATTTTGCCTTTTCTTATCTTCTTATATAAGTGAGGTCATACAATATTTGTCCTTTTGTGACTGATGACTGACTAATTTCACTAAGCATATTGTGTTCAAGCTCCATCCATATTGCAGCATGTATGGAGACTTCATTTCTGCTACTGGCTGAGTAGTATCCCATTGTACGTATGTACCACATTTTGTTTAGCCATTCATCTGCTATGGACATTCAGGCTGTTTCTACCTTCTGGATATTGCAACTAGTGCTAAAATGAACATTGGTGTACAAGTCTCTGAATCTGTGGTGTCAAGTCTTTTGGGTGTATATCTAGCAGTGGAATTGCAGGGTCATGTGGTGTTTCTATTTTTAGTTTTCTGAGGAACTACTATGCTGTTTTCCACAGTGGCTGTACCATTCTGCATTCCTGCCAGTAATGGGCAAGGGTTCCAATTTCTCCACATCCTTGCCAATATTTGGTTTTGTGATTAGTTGTGTGTATGTGTGTGTGTGCATTTTATCTTAGCTATCATTCTAGTGAGAGTGAAATGATATCTCATTGTGGATTTGATTTGCACCTCTGACATTGAACATCTTTTCATGTGTTGAAAGTCCTTTTTGGTAAAATGTCTATTCACATTCTTTGCCCATTTTATGATTGGGCTATCTATCTTTTGGTTGTTTCATTGATTGGGTTACCTATCTTTCTGTTATTTAGCTGCCAAAGTTATATATATGTATATATACACATCTCATACATATATATATATATATATATATATATATATGAATATGTATGTGAGTAGGAATATATATGTGGAGAAAGGGGAATGAATGGTAAAGCAGTCCAAATCACGGGAGCAATGTGAGTTAAAGTACAGACAGATAAAAATATATAATGTGTTTGTTGTTGTTGTTGTTAAGTGCCGTCGAGTCGTTTCCGACTCATAACGACCCCATGCACAGCACAACGAAACACTGCCCGATCCCGCGCCAGCCCCACAATCCCTGCTATACTTGAGCCCATCATCGCAGCCACCGTATCAATCCATCTCGTTGAAGGCCT
>NW_006921751.1:7526495-7550020 GCF_000298275.1 Orycteropus afer afer
CCAGCATTATTTCTGTCACCAAGGCCAAATTTTCCAACTACCGGTGATTCTTCTTTGTTTTCCAACTTTTGCATTCCAGTCACCAGTGATAATTAAGACATCCTGATTGCATGTTTGGTCAATTTCAGACTGTAGAAGCTGATAAAATTCTTCAATTTCCTCATCTGTGGCTTTGGTGTTTAGGGAATGGCTAATGATCACAAGGGTGGAAGGGTGGGAGTGAGTGGTTGGGAACTAAACTGAAAGGTTTAAACAAATGCAGTATACATTGAGGAGATCTCAGAAGATTTTATGTGTGACATGAGTGTCCACATATATTTTATAAAGATTCCAGTAGCAGCAGTGTGGAGTCTGGCTTGGGGATGTCTTGATACTTTAAAGCCAGGAGAACCTGCTAAAATGGTTTTCAATAGTAATCTCTACTCCTAATGGTTTTGGGGAATTAGGCTTTATAGTATGAGAAAAGAGCTGTCACATGTTCCTTAGAGTCTCATTGGGGTGCCTGTTGATATAGAAACCACCCATTTTATTACTTTTTAACAATATTACACAAAGTACCCAGTCAACAAACTGTTATCATTTGGGCCAAGATAAGGAACCTGGACCACAATGTATATCAGTATGCAGCATCCTCCACTGAGAAAGTCATGGCACTCACAATTAAAGTCAACTGAAGGAAACAGTGTGCCTAGTGGCAAAGCTGATTTATATTCTGGCATAAGTTTCTTATTTCCTTGTAGACTGATACAAATAATCTGTGGATTCTCACAATTCCACAACCACAATCAGAGTAGCACTGCTATGTAATTGTATTTGCTATAAGTTTATGTTAATCTTTTCAATATTCAAATACAACTCAAAAGTTAACACAAGACTCATTATTTCACTTATCCAATGCCAAACATACGTAGATTTGTTTTGGGGATTCCTTTATACATATACATATATATGCACATATGTTGTTGTTGTTATTATGTGCCATCAAGTCAGACCCAACTCGTAGTGACCCTCCTTTGGTTTTCAAGGCAGCATCACTACAGAAGTAGATTGCCCAACCTTCCTTCCAAGGAGTGACTGGTGGGTTTGAACCACCAGCCTTCTGGTTAGCAATCAAGTGTCTTAGGCACTATGCTACCAGAGCTCCCATACGTACAAATACATGTACATATACATGTACTGCTTTACCATTCCCCTCTCTCCACATATACATTCCTACTCATACTTTAATAGTCAGTTCAGATAATTCCTCCTCTGAAAGTCTCACTGACTATCCCAGAAAGAACAATGGATTCAGATCCTCTCTAGGAATCAGTTTGGTGCTATAATAACTAGGGCAGGCTCACAAACATCACTCTACAACTCCTAACGTGTAACTTTGGGCAAATTCTTTAACATATCTGTGTCTGGTTCCCTCACCTGTAAAGTGAGGACAATAACAGTACTTCCTTCAAAGGGTTGATATGAAGATTAAATTAGCTAATCCATGTAAGGCACATGTTGTTGTTGTCATTATGTGCCATGGAGTCGGACCCGACTCATAGCGACCCCTCCTTGTGTTTCCAAAGTGTTATCACTATAGCAGTAGATTGCCCAATCTTCCTTCCAAGGAGTGGCTGGTGGGTTTGAACCACCAGCCTCCTGGTTAGCAGTCAAATGCCTTAGGCACCATGCTACCAGAGATCCCATAAGGCACTTAGCACAGTAAATAAATGACTGTATTATACAATCATTTATATAAATATTGTATTACACTTCATTGTTTTCATGTCTGTTTTTTCCCACATAGTGTAAGCTTTTGAAAGGTAAACTTTAAAGGGTTTTATTTCTTTTTTTTTCCACCTCTATTCCTAGTACAAGGAGCCCTGATACCACAATGAATAAGTGCTCAGCTGTTAACCAAAAGGTTGGCAGTTCGAACCTACCCAGCAACTCCATGGGAGAAAGAGCTGGTGATGTGCTACCATGAGGAATGCAGCCCAGAAAACCCTCTGGGGCAGTTCTACTCTGTTACATTAGGTCACTCCATGTCAGAATCGACTCAACGCACATGACAGAATCATAGCTGGATAAAGCCAGAAAAAAAGCTGACTCCAGCTGCTGTCCATGGCATGGAAGGCCGTTCAGAAAGGGACTCCAAACCTAAACGTCCTCACCTAACTCATCATGATGACAGAATGAGCCACCACTCTCCAATCAGATTCTTCTACTCTCTGTCCCCTGGAAAGCCTCTGTGCTTTCCCTCCTCAACTCTTGATTCCTTAAAATGAAAAAGGAAAGTTGCCCCCTCTCCAGCACTACTCATCCATGGTTGAGTTCTGCAGAAATGGTGTTGAGCCCTCAGATTGCAGGAGCCTGGCACAGTAGAGACAACACTGGACTTGCCAGCAAAAGACCCCTGGCAGCGTTCCTGGCTTGACCGCGTGCCAGCTTTGTGACCCCAAAACATCACCATGTCCTCATCCATAAAATGTGCATACCATCTCCACTAAATTGTTAAGGAGGATAAGCAAGCAATACAGGAGCGTGTAGCTTACATTACAAAGCATTAAGTAAATATCAAAAGCTATGATTAGATAATAGTAAAAGATACTAATTACCAGGTACTTCCTCCCTGATAGGCACTGTTTTAAGTACTTTTCATGTTATCTCATTTAATCCTCATAACCAGTGCAGTAGCTATACTATTATCCCCTGAAATAAGTTCTTTTTAAGCAACAAAGGCATATTCTGGCTTGCTTAAGTAGGGGGGGAAAAGAAGAAGAAGAAGAAAGAGAAGTTGGAGGATGGAATTTTTGTAAGATACTGTAGTTGCTCAAGGAATCCTCCCTAAACATCCAGGCTTGGCTGGGCAGGGAACAGGGAAAGCCCCAGAAACTACAGCAGCAGCAGTCATTGATGGACATACCCTCCTTACCACTGATACTAAGATGCCTCAGTGCCAATGGGCCTCTCTTTGGGTTTCAAGTTCATAGGCAAGAGAAGTTAATCTACCTAAGTCAATCATTCTGTCTGGGGAGCAGAACTGCATTGTGTAGACACACCCACCACACCAAAGAAGGGGGAATTATTTTGTAAGCCAACTAAAACCAACTGCTGTTAACTCTGGCTCGTGGTGATGCGATGTGTGTCAGAGAGGAACTGTGCTCCATAGGGTTTTCAATGGCTGATTTTTCAGAAGTGGATCACCAGGACTTTCTTCTGAGGCTCTCTCGGTGGACTCAAACTGCCAACATTTTGGTTAGTAGTCAGGCCCATTACCATTTGCATCATGCAGGTATTCCTTGTACACCAACAAACTACCCTTTAAGGGGTATATTATATTTAAGGTGTCTACAGTACTTTACATGTGAAGACTCTGACCTTAGAAAGGTTAAAGAACTTGCCCAAAGTCCTGTGGCTTGTAATTTGTGGATTTTTTGTAAGATACTGTAGTTGTTCAAGGAACCCTCCCTATGCATCCAGGCTTGTAATTTGTGGAGCTGGGTGTCAACCTAGCTCTCTACTACTGAAAAAGCAATAACTCTGGAACTCTCCTCTATACTGACTACTTTTCAATGAAATGGGTCCAGGAAAGCATGCCATGAATATTTTCACTGACAAAGTTGTCAAAAACAAACAAGCATTCCTTCTTCATTATCTGCTGGGTGACCAAGGAATCACACTGCCATGATTTGAATTTTGCTTTATTGGCTATGTGACTTTAAACAAGTTACTTCAATTCTTTGGGCTTCTTTGTCAACTGTTGTAAGGATTAAGTGAGTTAATATAAGCAAAGGACATAAAATCATGCCTGGAATTAAGACCTAGAAGAGTCAACACTATATATAGTGAAGAACAAAGTGGGAGGACTTACACTACCTGATTGTAAAACATAACAAAGCTGCAATAAGCAAGATTGTGCAGTGTTGGTTAAAGAATAGACTCAGAGATCAATGGAACAGAACAGAGAGCCCAGGAGTAGATGTGTGCAATAAATAAAGGCAATTCAATAGAAAAAGGATCGACTTCTTAACAAACGATGCTGGAACAACTGGATATCCATTTGCAAAACTAAAAAGAACTTAGACACAGATCTGATACCTTACACAAAAGTTGAGTTACAGTGGATTATACACCTAAACATAAAATACAAAACTATAAAATTTTAGATGAAAACATAAGAGAAAATCTAGGTGACTTTGGGTATGGATATGTCTTTAGATATAACACCAAAAGAAAAAAAAAATGATACAATGACTTGATTAAAATTAATTTTAATTTTGTCTGCTTTGCAACAAACCCTATTGAAAGAATGAAAAGACAAGCCATAGACTTTCAGAAATATTTGCAAAACACACCTCATCAAGGACTTGTATATCCAAAATATGAAAAGGATGCTTAAAACTGAAAACAAACAACTACAAATAGGGAAAAATTATGAACAAGCATCTCACCAAAGGAAGATCTACAGATGGCAAATGAGCATATGAAAAGATGCTCAATATCATTTGTCATTAGAAGATTATAAATAAAACCAACAATGAGATACCACTACACTCCTATTGGAATGGTTAACATCCAGCCACTGACAACACCAAATGCTGGAGAGGACGTGGAGCAACAGGAACTCTCACTCACTGCTAATGGGAAAGAAAAATGACAGTTTGGTAACTTTAAAAAGCTAAACACAGTCTTACCATATGATCTAGCAATTGTGCTCCTAGGTATATACACAATTTTTTGTTTTTGGTTGTTTTTAACTTTGCATTGTGATTTGGGTGAAAGTTTACAAAGCAAATTGGTTTTCTATTCAACAATTCATACACATTTTGATTCAGGATATTGATTGCAATCCCACAAGGTAACAACATTCTTCTCACTTCCTCCTAGTGTTAACTCTTTCTATTTGTCCTTCTTTCCTATCCCTTCCAAACTTCTGAGCTTTAACCCTTGGCAAACGCTGCCTTTTTGATCTTGCATCATTGGTTGTTCTTACTAAGGAGTGTATACCTCCCTGGTGTTACTGTTCACCTTGTAGATCTATTTATTGCTTTGCCAAAAATTGAGTCAAGGGGGTGAGTTTGGTTCCAGGCGTGAAAGACATCTAAGGCCTATAGTCTCAGGGATTCCACCAATCTCTATCAAACAAGAAAATGATTTTTTTTTTAATTGAGTTTTGTTTGACATTTTTCTCCCATTCTATCCAGGACCTACCATTATGATTCCTTTCAGAGCAGTAGGCAATGGTAGCCAGGCACCATCTAGTTTTTCTGGTCTCAGAGTCATGGAGGTTGTTAGCTGTTTTAGAAACTTATGTTCACACAAAAGCATTCATGAGAATGTTTACAGTAGTTTTATTCACAATTGCCAAAAACTGGAAACAACTAAAATGTCCTTCAAAAGATGAACAGATAAACTGTGATTCATTCGTGCAATGGAATATTATCAGCAATAAAAAGAAATTAGCTATCAAGGCATGAAAAGATATGGATAAATATTAAATGCACATCTCTATATAAAAGAAGCAAATCTGAAAAGCTACATACTGTATTATTCCAATTATATGACATTCTGGAAAGAACAAAACTACAGAGACCATTAAAAAATCAGTTGGTAGGTGTTGCAAAAGGATGGGAGTGGAGAGTTGAATTCGTGAAAGATAAGGAACTTATTAGGATCATGAAACTGTTCTATATGATACTGTAATGATGAATATATGGCAACTGCATCCATCATTGAGGAGCTCTGGGAGCATGTTGCCTAAGGCACTTGATGGCTAACCAGAAGGCTGGTGGTTCAAACCCACCAGCCAATCCTCAGAAGGAAGGCTGAGCAATCTACTTCCATAGTGATACCACCTGAAAACCCAAGGAGGGGTCGCTATGAGTCAGGTCTGACTCGACAGCACATAACAATGACAACAACAACAACAGCATCCATCATTATACAATCCATTGAAATGCACAGCACAAAGAGTAAACCTTAATATATAAAACTTTTTTAAAAATAAATTGGAAGATGGGGGGAATCCCAGGATGGAATGCACCACATAACATAATCTAACCATATTACAAATGCATGAAGCAACCTCAGTGAAGAGGATATAAGGGAAAGGTGATTGGAAGTGAGTGGAATCTGTAAAAGTAAAGGCAAGAGAAATGACACATAAGCACTGTCTCTAACTGATAAAGTTGTTTTCCATGGGGATTGTTCTTTTTTATTATTTTTATTGTGATTTGGGTGTAAGTTTACAGAGCATATTCATTTTCCATACAGAAATTCACATACACTTTGTTTCATGACCTTGACTGCAATTTCCCACAACGTAACAGCTCTCTTCCAGCTTCCTCTCCATAGTTACCTCTTCCCTGTGTCCTTCTGACCCATGTACTCTTGCCCCCGCCCAGCTGTGTCCCTGTGCATACACAGCCCTTCTATTCTCCCATGATTGTTCTCTCTAATGAATGAACCTAATGGAAATATTCGGTTCATATGCCTGTCTTTTGTTTGGCTGGAAGCCACAGGAGTGGGTTCAATTGCAGACCTAAAGGGCAGCTAGGGGCCATCATGAGGATTGTTCTTGTTGTTCTTGTTATTAGCTACTCTCAACTCATGGTGACTCGTGCCCAATAGGATCAGAGTGTTGTGATTCACAGAGTTTTCACTAGCTGGTGTTTCAAAAGTAGTTCACCAGGCCAGTCTTTCTGGTCTTAGTCTAGAAGCTTTGCTGAAAGACTTGCATCATAGCAACACATAATTCTCCACTTACAGATGAGTGGTGGCTGTGCTTGAAGTACATCAGCTGGGAACAGAACTCAGGTCCCCTACATGGAAGGTGAGAGGCCTACCACTGAACTACCACTACCCCTCTAGGGCAGTACAGGTTAACAATTCTGATACAGCTACGCATCTATACTGGAATTAAACAATTACGCAAATGGATGGCAGTTGTGGGAGCCAAGTTTATCACTGTTTAAATGGGAGTTTACAGAAAAAGGGAAGAGGCTAGAATGAGCCATATGGTAATGGATTAGAATTGAAGACATCATTATAAATTCATATTTTGCTTAATTCACAGGTGGTTACATGTAGAATTATTTATAGATATGTATATGTGCCCAGACCAATATACATCATGTATTTCCTTGCTCTGCCAGGTGAAAGTGCCTAAAAACAAGGCCCTATGTTGGCAACAAGTATACCTACCACCCAAATGGTAGTTTCTAATATTATTTTCCAGTAAAAGGAACCAGGGTTCCTTAAAGAGAATGTTGATTCTACAGTGGAACCAGGAATTATATAAGACAAGCAAGGAGAATCTTACAGTGCCAGAGAGTGAAGAAGTGCTCAAAAAAGCTCAAATGGTGGGGTACCCAGGAGCCAACTGAAGGGGCTCCCAATGGTCAAAGCTCCCAATGGAATGATGTGAGCAACGAGATACAAGTAGTATTAGATCCCGAGTAGAGAATACATCCCCATGAGTCCAATCTGATATAAATAAATGATTGCATAAATAAATATATGGGAGAGAAGAGACAAATTTCCCACACAGAAGAATTCCAAAGAATTAATGTAGATACTTCACCCTCCGAGAGGTGAGGCATCAAACAATCAAAACAGAAATAGTGAGAATGTTGACACACTGTAAAAAATGTAACCAATGTCTCTGAGCAATACGTACAGACAATGTTGAATGGGAACCTAATCTGCAGTATAAACTTTCACCAAAAACACAGTAAAATATTATTTAAAAAAAAAAAAAAAAAAGATAAAGCATAACTCCCCACTCCTTAAGTGTGGGCTTCACATACTGACTTTCTTCCACAGATCATAGTATGGAGGGGGAGGGGAAGACCCTGACAAACACCACCTTGGCCAGGTGATGAACGTCAACATCAATAGTGAGAAATCATGTTGATATGAATTGATAAGAATGGAACTCGACTTCTCTAGGCTTCTTCAGCTGGAGAAACATCAGATGAATCCCAAAAGAGGGATATTCTACAAAATCTGTCCCGTCCTCATGAAAACTGTCAAGGTCATCAAAAACAAGGGAAGTCTGAGAAAATACCACAGTCAAAAGCAGCTAAGAAGGCATGATGACTGAATGTGATGTGGTACCTTGGATGGGGTCCTGGAAGAAAAAAAGGATATTAGGTAAAAAGTAAGAAAATCTGAATAAAGTACGAACTTAAATAGTATTTATTAGTATTGGTTCACTCATTATGACAAATATACCATACCAAGGTAAGATGTTAATACTAGGGAAAACCGCATGTGGGGTTTATGGGAACACTGTCTGATCTTTGCAATGTTTCTGTAAATCTAAAATTGTTTGAAAAACTAAAGTTTATTAAAACAAATATACCAAAAAAAAAAAAAAAAATGCCTGGCACATAGCTGTTGCTGTTAGTTGTCGTCAAGTGGATTCCTACTCGTGACAACCATGCATGCAAAGTAGAACTGCTCCACAGAGTTTCAGGGCTGCACCCTTTTGAAGCAGACTGCCAGGTCTGTCATCTGGGGTGCCTCTGGGTGGGTTTGAACCACCAACTTTCAGCTAGAGGTTGAGCACTTAACTATTTGCTCCGTCCAAGGACTTCTTGGCACATAGTGATGTTACATAATTATTAGCTAGTAGAGATGTGGTGGCGGTGGTTTTCATGGATCCAGAACGAAAAAGATTTGCTAAGCGGGCTTTACATTCTTGCTGTGAGAATTAAGGTTCACAGGCCCAGAAAATAAGCTGTCACTGTGTTGGTCACCAAAAAACAACTCCCAAGACCTGTAGTCCCAACAAGAATAGCACTACCAGTTGCTTTACAAAATTACACTGGTGTCTTTTAGGAAGGAGGGGCACTCCTCCATTCCAGCAAATAAAGGGCAGCTTGACCTCCAAGGCTAAGGAACTAGAAGAGCTGACAAGCAAAAAATATTGGCAGAAATTTAAAGATTTCAATAGAGAGATGCTTTATAATCAGAAGGAACTTCTGACCCAGGGCCAAGGAGCTGACCCCACACTGCAGCTGCCAGATGACCTAGAAACTCCAGAAGTTAAAGCAGTGGTTTTGTTAAATGGTAGTACTCCCTGATGTATTGAGTGAATGAAATACAGCTTTTAGTTTCCTTTCTTGAAGTCTTAAATCCTCTCTACATGAAAAATCTCCTGTCAGGCTGATGGACATCAACCGTGGGCACTTTTCAGCTCTCCCCCAGAAATGAGCAGGATCAGCACAGGGGTGGAGTCCTCATCTCCCGTCAGACCTTATTACAAGCCTGTGGCAGCCATATGTAGGCAAGAATTAGGCAAAGCACTTTGAAAGTGGATGTGATGCTTCAGCAAGTATAAAAAAGCTTCAGGGTTACAATTACATTTCATTAATGAAAGATAAATAAGCAGGGATTGTGCTTAATTTAAAGAGCTCTGGTGTCACAGTGGTTAAAGCATTCCACTGCTAACCAATAGATCAGCAGTTCGAACCCACCAGGTGCTCATCAAGAGACAGATGAGGCAGTCTGTTCCTGTAAACATTTACAGCCTTGGAAACCCTATGAAGTAGTTCTCTCCTGTCCTATATGGTCACTATGATTCAGAATCAACTCAATGGAAGTGTTGGGTGCTTAAGTTTGTAAGGAGCCTTGGCACTGGCCTGCCAACCAAAAGTTGGCACTGGAACCCACCAATGGCTCTGTGGGAAAAAGATGGGGCAGTCTGCTTCCGTAAAGACTTATAGCCTTGGAAATTCTATGAAGCAGACAGTTCTACCCTGTCCTATAGGGTCAAAAGAGTCAGAATCAACCGGAGGGCAGTTGGCTTGGTGCTTAATTTACAATTTCCAGACCCTAATCTTCCCTCACACCTGGCTGGGCTGGAGAGTGTCATTTGGTTCATAACAAGCCTCGAAAATGGAAACTGAGATACAAAGTAGCATCTTAAACTCAATGCGTTTCTGCGGACTTGAAGAAATGAAGAAAGAACCGGCTTTCCCCAGGTTCTACTGCTTTAGGAGCGACGACAGTGCCCTCTTGTGGGAGAGATAGGGCTCTGCATGTTGCTGTTAGGTGCCATGGAGTGGCTCTGACTCAGAGACTACATAAAACAGAACAAAATACTGCCCAGTCCTGCTCCATCCTCACGATATCTGATGTGCTTGAACCCATTGTTGCAGCCACTGTGTCAGTCCAGCTCATTGAGGATCTTCCCCTCTTTTGCTGACCCTCTGCTTTACCAAGCATGATATCCTTCTTTAAGGACCAGTCCCTTCTGACAATATGACCAAAGTATGTGAGATGAAATCAGGCCATTCTCTCTTCTAAGGAGCATTACAGTTGTATTTCTTCTAAGACAGATCTGTTCATTCTTCTGGCAGACCATGGTATTTTCGATATTCTTCACCAACACCACAATTCAAATGCATCGATTCTTCTTCCGTCTTTCTGATTCACTGTCCAGCTTTCCACATGCATATATGAGGCTATTAAATATACCATGGCTTGGGTAAGGCTCATCTTAGTCTTCAAAGTGACATCTTTGTGCTTTAACACTTTGAAGAGGTATTTTGCAACAGATTTGCCCAGTGCAATGCATGGTCTGGGCTCTGCACACAGGGTAGTCTGCTACCTGTGAGGAACACCACACTAAGCTGGCCAATGTAGCCAGTGCAGGTTCAACTCATGCTGTTCAACTCATGGTTCCTGCATGCTGTTTTCTCATTTTCAGAACCTTGCTGGTGTTCCAAGAGAATTGTCCACCCATGTAAGTATGAGAAGATTCCTATTGTTCTTCTTGTTATGTGCCATCAAGTCAGACTCAACTCATAGCAACCCCTCCTTGGGTTTCTGAGGTGGTATCACTACTAAAGTAGATTGCCCAGCCCTCCTTCTGAGGAATGGCTGGTGGGTTTGAACCGCCAGCCTTCTGATTAGCAGTCAAGTATCTTAGGCACTACTCCTAGGGGAAAAAAAAAAATAGTCCACTGTCAGGTGGACTGGGCCAGGTTCTATTCACTTCTCTCAGCATCTGCCTGGGTTTATAGCTCATCCTCAGCACTGAAAAGCCATCCTGCCTCCAGACCACCTGGCTGACCTCTTGTCACCACTAACAAAGATCAAGCCAACTCTTTAAGCCAGAGGAAAATAGCAAAGGTCTTAAGAACACTCCAAAATTGAAAAAAAGTTCCCCACTTCCAAGTAGGCTACCTTTAGACAAACACTCAAGAGGAAAAGATTTCCTGATTTCAACAGACCATTTTTTCAGGCCTGGCAGCCTAGAGCATAATCGCAAACAGCGGGAAAGAAGTGAAGGGGCTCAGAGAATTTGTCTCATGCAGAAAATGACTGTCCTCTGTCTAGGTCACCTCATTGTTGTTGTTGTTGTTGTTATGTGCCGTCGAGTCAGCCCTGACTCATAGAGACCCCTCCTTGGGTTTCCGAGGCAGTATCACTACGGAAGTAGGATTGCCCAACCTTCTTTCCGAGGAGTGGCTGATGGGTTTGAACCATCATGCTACCAGAGCTCCCATTAGAAGGCATAAATGAGCAGCTCAAACAAACCAATTTTATTGTTTTAAACAAAACACATTTTTTCTGTTTAAGAGTTAGCAAAATAGGAGAAGCTATACCACCTAAAAAAAACAAAGTCTGACCTGTGAGAGGAAGAACTAGATGGACACTCCTTGCCTGCACTTCTCCTGTCTTGTAATGAATTGAAATCCCTTCCCCAAAATGGGTTTGCTAGCTGCCAGTGAACCCTAGGGTCCGATTTGCATGCATAGGGGAGGCCTGGTTGGGAGCAGCTATCAGGGGTGGGGGAGCTCTGGTAGCATAGTGCCTAAGGAACTTGACTGCTAACCGGAAGGCTGGTGGTTCAAACCCACCAGCCACTCCTCAGAAGGAAGGTTGGGCAATCTACTTCCACAGTGATACTGCCTTAGAAACCCAAAGAGGGGTCGCTATGAGTTAGGTCAGACTGATGGTACATAACAACAATGACAACATAAGGGGTGGTATGTCTCCCGGCTCAAGGGTACTTTATAGCCAGCCTACAGGCTTATCAGGGTCTAAGAAGAAACAAAGGAATGCCTGGCTCAGTCTGGGTTATTCTGGCAGCAATTAGGGAAGGGCAGGGGAGAAGAACAAGATCAGTAGTGTCCTTTAAGAAAAAGCAACTTAATATGACATGTAAATAGGCAACAACTACAGCAAAAATATTCACAATTGTATTCAAAGAGAGCAAATTAAAACAATGAGGTTACATAATATTTCACCTATCAGACTAGTAAAATGGAAAAGAACGGCGCACTCATTACAGAGGAAGAGCTGAGGAAAGTAACACCAGAAACCAGTAATATGAGGCAACCTTTCTGGAGTCCGAATGTACCAAAACCTTAAAAACTATGCATACCTTTTAAACTTTAAAAAAAAAAAAAAAAAAAACAGCTGCTGTTGCGACGATTCTGACTCACTGGCAACCCCATGAGTGTCACACACAGTAGAACTGTGCTCCACAGGGCTTTCAATGGCTGGTTTTTCTAAATAGATCACCAGCCCTTTCTCTTAGCAGCTGAGCACACTGACTGTGTGCCCTAGCCAGGTATTCTGTGCATACCTTTGTTTTTGCATGCTGTGTGCCATGGAGTCCATTCTGATTCATCGCACCTCTACAGGGTAGAGGAGAACCACCCCATAGAGATTCCTAGGCTGTTATTTTTACAGGAGCAGATCACCAGGTCTTGTCTCCCACAGAGCTGTCGTTGTTGTTGTTGTTGTTGTTATGTGCCATCGAGTTGGCCCCGACTCATAGCAACCCCTCCTTGGATTTCTGGGGTGGTACCACTGCAGAAATAGATTGCCCAACCTTCCCACAGAAGCTCACAAAAAAAAAAAAAAAAAAAAAAGCTCACTGCCATCAAGTTGAATCTGACTCACAGCAATGCCGTTGAGTTTCTGAGGTCATAAATCTTTACGGGAGTAGATCACCCCACCTTCCTTCCACAGAGCAGCTGATGGGTTCAAAATGCTGACCTTTCAGCTAGTAGCTGAGCATATAACCACTGTGCCATAAGGCTCCTTGTGTATACCTTATGACCAGCAACTTCTCTTCTGGGCATTCTAAAGGAAAGGGCTTAGACAACCTTTTCCAGTATGAAGAGTCCTTTTCCAAATGTTTATTAATGTCCACATAATCTGGTAGTGTAGTACCTAAGGCATTTGACTGCTAACCAGAAGGCTGGTGGTTCAAACCCACCAGCTACTCCTTGGAATGATGGTTGGGCAATCTACTTCCAATGTGATACCACTTCGGAAACCAAAGGAGGGGTCACTATGAGTCAAATCTGACTCTATGGCAGTGAGTTTGGGTTTTTTTGATTAGTAGGGCTATACTTTCAGTGTCAATAGGAAAATAAATACATAATTCAACACCCAAAAATCAAACATGTTGCCATAGAGTCAACTCCGACTCGCGTGACCCCCATGTGTTACAGAGTTCAATACTCTCTAGACGCTTTTCTTAGCTGTAATCTTTATGGAATAAGGAGCTGTGGTGGCATAGTGGGTATGGCAGTTGGCTGCTAACCAGAAGGTGGTGGGTCAAACCTACCAGCTGCTCCATGGGAGGAAGATGAGGCAATCTACTTCCGTAAATAGTTACAGCTTTGGAAACCCAATGGTGGTCACTGTGAGTTGAAATCAACTCAATGGCAGTGGCTTTGGTAATCTTTATGGAAGCAGATCACCAGACCTGTCTTTTGTGGTGCCACTGGGTGGGTTCAAACCATTTGTGCCACCCAGGGATCTTATAAAGGAGACATGGTGGCACTGTGGTTTAAGTGCTTGGCTTCTAACTGAAAAGTCAGTGCTCCAAACCCACCAGCTGCTCTCAGAAGAAAGATGTGGCAGTCTGCTTCCATAAAGATTTATAGCCTTGGAATCCCAATGGGGCAGTTCTATTTTGTCCTATCTGGTAGCTATGAGTCTGAATCAACTCAACAGCAGTGGGTGGTTTTGTTTTGTTTTGTTTTTTTAGTTTAAGGACCTTATGGAGCCCTAGTGGTACAGTGCTCGCTAACTGAAAGGCAGGTGGTTCAAACCCACCAGCTGCCCATCAGGAGAAAGATGATGAGGCAGTTTGCTTCCATAAAGATTACAGCCTTGGAAATCCTCTGAGGCAGTTCTACTCTGTGCTATAGGGTCACTATGGATCAGAATCAACTCAACAACAATGGGTTTGATTTTTTGGATTTGCAGACCTTATAATCCAATAATTAGGCGTGCCAGTGGAGCCTGTGGAACTTTCCTAGAGGAAGTGGGCTATAGCTAATCCCATGATCAGATGCCTCTGACCAAAGCTCAGAATGACTTGTCACTTTTCAAAAGTAGTCTCACACGTTGAGAGTCATACATGAGCGTTTTATTTCCAATTGGAATGTCTATGATCTGCCTGGATCTTTTGTTTCTGCCAGGAGGCCAAGGTCGACACCCTCAGTGTGGGTTCTCCTTATCACTGCTTCATGTGAAGCCTCAGCCTCTGTCATGGGGATCACATAGATGCTTCATTATCAGTATTATGAAAGGCTGTGGGCATTTCAGAGTCTAGGAAAGTGCCAACCTTCCCCTAGTGGGATACTTTATAAACAAAACCATGGTCGTTTCATCTGAAGGAGCTCCACACACATAAGATGTGCAAAGCAACCATGCAATCATGTGCCTTGTCACCCACCTGGTGGGACATGCTTAGAAGCCATTTTTCTATGATAAATATTTCCTCTGCTTCTTAAACAACCTGGACAGTAATGAGCCATTGTTAAGGCAGGGCTGCCAGGCTCTTCTAGAATGATCAGCAGTGTCCTTGGAAAAGCAAAGAGCTAGAAGTCCAAGTAAACACTTAAGACATGACAATGACAAAAAGGCATGAATAATAAATGCCTTCAAAAATATGATCTTCCAGGGAGACTTTATTTACTCACTCAGCCATTTTGTGTTCTTTCTTCAGCTCTCAAAGAGGATTTAATCCTTTTGACAAATTTTTCACTCAGAGAGAGACAAACGAATTCACGGTAGGAGGGGAATGTTGTTCCATTAATCAGGTACAATATCCCTCATAAATCATTACAAATTTAAATCTCTGCCTTGAGTAGTCAAGGGGAAAGAGCCCTAGAGCAGGAGTCAGGAAGCCTGCATTCTTGTCTGTTTCTCAAGAACTGGCTCTGTGACCTTGGGTCTCATTTGCTTTTCTGGGCCTTGGATTCCTTCTCCAGGCTCTGTTACACAATCCTTTAGAAGGTTGTGGTAGTTCACTTTGTGTGTCAACTTGGCTGGGCTTGGTTGAACGGCTGGCCAGCTGGATGTAAGTTATTCCCCATGATGAGACTGGTAATGAGTAGCTGCCTTAGGGAATGTGGTCTGCTTCCTGTATGTAAGAAGGCTTGAGGAATGGTCTCTAGCTTATGGCATGCTTAGACCCTGCATGTAACCGTGTCATGGTTCAGCAGTCTGCCATGCTCTGCCAACATTGGGACTTACAATGGATTTAAATTAATGGCCTGCTGTGTGGTTTGGTAACATCAGGACTGTGCATTTTATTTGTCAACCTTGGGCTTGTCAGCCTCAGCAGCCAGTAAGTAGCTGCCTGAGTGAAGAGATGCCTCTAGCTTCAGTGGGCCAGGAGCAAGAGGCAGAGCTGAAACCAAAGGTCGAGGGGCTTTCACACCACCCCCCAGAGCCTGGCACTTTGAGCATGGACTTAAAGTCTCCAAACTGTGAGAGAATAAACTCCTGTTTGTTCATGCCATCCCATTTGTGGTATATTCCTGTCAGAGCGGCACTAGGTAACCAGAACAAAGGTGAATATGTGACAAAAAATATATATGTAGCAGGAGATGCTAGTGCTAAAATGAAAACACACTTGGTGGCACAACAGTTAAGTATTGGGTTGCTAACTGAAAAGTTGGCAGTTCAAATCCACCTAGCAGTTTAGTGAAAGGTTCTGGCAATTTTCACTCGAAGATTGTTGCTGCTGTTAGGTGCCATCGAGTCTGACTCATAATGACCCTATGTATAAATACAACAGAGTGAAACACTGCCCCATCCTGTACTATCCTCAATTCACTGCTATGTTTGAACTCATTGTTGCAGCCATGGTGTCAATCCATCTCATTGAGGGTCTTCCTCTTTTTTGCTGACTCTCTACTTTACCAAGCATGATGTCCTTCTCCAGGGATTTGTACCTCCTCATGACATATCCAAAGCACATGAGACAATGTTTCACCATCGTTGCTTGTAAGGAACACTCTGGCGGTACTTCTTCTAAGATAGATTTGTATATTCTTCTGGCAGTCCATGCTATATTCCATATTCTTCACAATACCTAATTCAAAGGCATCAATTCTGTCTTCTTTATTCATTGTCCATCTTTAACATGCATATGAGGCAACTGAAAATACCATGCCTTGAGTCAGGCACACCTTAGTCCTCAAAATGACATCTTTTTCTAGATTAAAACTGAAACCAAACCCACTGCTGTCAACTCAACTCTGATTCATAGTGACCCTATGGGACAAAACAGAACTGCCTCACAGGGTTTCCAAGGCTATAATCTTTACAGAAGCAGACTGCCACATCTCTCTCCCATGGAGTAGCTGGTGGGTTTGAATCACTAGTCTTTCAGTTAGCAGCTGAGTGCATGAACCGCTTGCACTACCCAGGGACTCCCATAGTGATCCCTCCTTGGTTTTCCGAGGCAGTATCACTACGGAAGTAGATTGCCCCATCTTCCTTCCGAGGAGTGGCTGGCGGGTTTGAACCGCCAGCCTTCTGGTTAGCAGTCAAGTGCCTTAGGCACTATGCTACCAGAACTCTAGATTATAGACCAGAAAACATTATGAGATAGTTCTACTGTGTCACACGGGCTTGCTGTGAGCTGAAATCAACTCAGTGACACCTAACAACAACAATCTCAGTGTCCACTGGCCTGCCCTGCAACAGCCAGTCCCTGCATCTCTTTGCCTAAGGCTCTTTTGGCTCGCAGCTCCTTTACCTCTCGCATGAGATAACTCTATGCACCTGTGCTACACCATTTCCATGACTTTCCAAGTGGGATTGAGGTCCTGTTACCCACAAGGACCACCAGTTTGGTAACACACCCATCCCGTGTGTCCCGTGTTCATTCCCCTACCAGCATTTTCTGGGATCAGCTTCCATGTAAGCTATGTGCACTGGAAACCCTTCTTTTAGGTTCTGCTACTACAGGAACCCAAACTAAAGTAAGAGACTCAGGAACTCGGTTTCCAAGTAGCCTGTCCTTATATCTCCAATCCACCCTTGTAAGCCAGGAAGTTGACAGTTTTCTCCAGGGCTGATTTTTCTTTTTTTTTCAATTGTGATTTGGGTGAAAGTTTACAGAGCAAATTCACTTTCTATACAGCAGTTCACATACACTGTCTCATGACATTACTACAATTTGCCACAACACATCTTCCCTCCTACTTCTTCCACATAGTTACTTCTTCCCTGTGTCCTTTCCTCCATGCACTCCTGCCCCCTAAGCTGTCTCCCTGTACGTACACAGCCATTCTATTCTCCCATGATTTTCCCTCCAAGGAGTGTACCTACCTAGTATAAATGTTCACCTCATATGTCTGTCTTTTGTTTGGCTGGAGGCCACAGGTGTGGGTTCAATTCCAGACCTGAAGGGCAGCTAAGGGCCATAGTCTCAGCGGTTCCATCAGGCTCTATCAGACCAGCAAATCTGGTCCCTTTTTTTTTTAATGATTTTGAGTTTTGTTCCACATTGTTCTCCCATTCTATCCAGGGTCTCCTACAGAGATCCCCCTCCAAGTGGTTGACAGTGGTAGCCAGGCACCATCTAGTTCTTCTGGTCTCATAGTTGTATAGGCTGAGGATCACATGGTGTACCAGTCACATGGGCTAATTGTTTCCATGAATCTTTGGTTTTCTTCGTTCTTCTTTGCTCTAGATGAGGAGAGACCCATCACTACATCTAGATGGCTGCTTGCAAGCTTTTAAGATCCCAGTCGCTACTCATCCAGGGCTGATCTTAGCGCAAAATTTGAAGGTGACAAAGTTTGGCTTTAGAATCTCCTCTTTAACATATCAAGGCAAGCCTAATGGCTCCTCCAGAGTCCCAGATATCACCACCAATAAAGGCAGAGGTCAATGATCTAAATGCATCTCATCCGCATCCTATCAGGATTTAGAGCTACAACCCCACATCCTTAGGACCCTTCTCCCTCTATCATCAGGCCTTTCATCCTAATCTGTTTTAGTATGGAAGCTCTGCTGAAACCTGGTCAGCCTCACAGTAACACACAAGCCTCCACTGACAGATGGGTGGTGGCTGCTCATGAGGTACACTGGCCAGGAATCAAACCTGGGTCTCTCTCATGGAAGGCAAGAATTCTACCACTGAACAACCACTGCCTCTTAGAAAGAGGTTTAAGTACTAAGAATGTCTTTCCATGCAGCAGAAGTGGAGTTTGGACTGAAGTAGAGCCAATCACTTATCTTCAGAGTCCAAACCAAAACACAAATCTATTGCCATTGAGTGGATTCTGAGTCATATCGACCTACAGGACACAGTAGGACCGCCCCATATGGTTCCCAAGGCTGTAAACTTTACAGAAGCAGCCTGCCTCATCTTTCCCTCACCTTTGGTGTCCAAGTAGTTGAAATGACTGATGTATAACAATGGTGCTAAAGCCGCAGCTCCACTAAGACTCAGACAACCTTGCCTCAACAAAAACAAGTTTGATTGCAGCCAAGAAATTCTGAAAAGGTCACTTTCTGTTTCCAGCCAACTGATGCACACAGGTCACCATAAGATCATCAATGGAGAAATCTGTGCACCTAGATCTGCAGTGCTGTAACTGTCAGCATCTGGATAAACAGAAGTGGCAACCACTCAAGGAACATGCACTGTTTGTGGCCAGGCCTGCCAGGACTTCGTGGATCCCCATAGTCATACACCTGGTAAAGGTCCACAGTGTCCTACAAGCACAAGCTGTACTCAGAAGCATCTGTCAGACATGATCAGGCAGCACTTCTTCCCAGGGCAGGCTGCAAGAAAGACGTTCCCAAGGAAAATCCAAGGGGAGGATGTGATGGAGAGGGAGTAGGCTGAAACTTCAAAGAAATCCCAAGACAGAAGGTGTGAATGGTCATGAGGAAGAAGCCAATGAAGAAGAAATAGAGTTCACCCAGGCTGCAAGACTCATTGGCTTCAAATCACCAAAAGGACAGTTAACAGGATTTGTCACTGTTGCCCTTTCTTGACACCTCAAAAGGAGAGAGTGAGCAGGAACAAAAGAGAAAGGTCAGAAGGGAAAAGTGAAGTGAACTGAGCAGTACTGTGCCTTTCACTCCAAACACTCAATGGAAAACCCAGTCCACCAGAGCCTTGGCTGGGGAAGATGCCCTTACAGGAAATAGGAAGAGGCTCTTAAAGGAGAGTGTAAAAAGAAAGTGTAGGATCTTTAGCACTACTAGGTCTTAGAGATAATCCAGTTCAGCCTCTTCATGCCGCAGAAGAGGAAAATGAATTATGGAAATGTGCAGAATGACTCTGTGGTCACTCCATCAGCATGTAGAGGAGTCACGGTCAGTCCCTAAGTGTGACCAAGGGATCCTAAGCGGAGCTCTTTCTACCACTCTACAGCTCCTATCAGTACCAGCTCCCACTAAGTAGACTGCAACTCATGGCATCCCCACATGTGTCAGAATAAGATGGTGCTCCATAGGGTTTTCAATAGCTAATTTTTCTGAGTTAGATTGTGAGGCCATTCTTTTGATGAGCCTCTGGGCGGACTCAAACTTCTAACCTTTCAGTTAGCAGCTGAGTGCATGAACCGCTTGCACTACCCAGGGACTCCCACAACATACAAATTCAAATCAGTCCTATGCTCTAGAGAGGTCCCCTGTATTTAAAAATCTCACTATATTATTCAGGAAATGGTCACTCAATATATCAAGTAACTCCCAAAGGCCCTCCTTTGCTAACAGATTAGTTTATAGACTAATAAGAAATGCCAGAGTCCTTGGGAATATACTTTTTTCCACTGCACTGTAAAGAGTAACCTTCATGTATGAATGAGCCTTTTCTTCTAATGCCTGGACACGGCTGACTGAGACCCACCAGGATCTGTTCCTCACTTTCTTGGCTGAATGTTTATTAAAGCAAAATCCTGCATGTTTGTCTTTCAAACAAAAGTTATTTGATTAAATTATGTGTCAGGAACACATAGAAGAAAAAGATTCAGACCCCTAGGGCCCTACAGGCCAGAAAAGCAAGGCAGAATCATTATCAAGACATTGCCATTCAGGGAATGAATATCAGGTATCAGGAATCCCTGAGTGGTACAAATGGTTAAACTGGTCAGCTGTTAACCAAAAGGTTGATGGTTCAAGGCACCCAGAGGTGCCTCAGAAGAAAAACCTGGTGATCTACTTTGGAAAAATCAGCGATTGAAAACTCTGTGGAGCACAGCTCCACTCCGTCTATAAATCAGAATCAGCTTGATGGCAGTTTTGGGGGTTTTTAGAAACAGGTATTCACACACACAGGGCCTAGGGTTGCCCCCAAGCTTTACACGAATTATCTGATCCAATTTTTGCAAAAGCACTGAGGTAGGTATTCTTCTTCCCATTTCACAGATGAAGAAACTAAGGCTTAGAAAAGAGAATAGGCTTGAGTACAGTTCAAAATCAAGTCTGCCTGATTCCAAGCCTTTGCCATCCTGCCTCTCAAATGAGTACATATTTTCATTCACTTATTTAATCTCCACCTTGGAGCAGAATAAACCTAACATTGTGATACATGAATAAATGGAAAAAGTATGTTAAAAAGGTGTATTAGAAAAGGTCTAGGGGATTAGAGGGGGATTATGAGAGAGAGGACAAGTTACTGTCTGGTCTCCACTGAGCCCCTTAGGGACAGGAGGCATGTTATGGAAGAGAAAATCTGACACATTTTCCTGTGGCTCAGTGGAAAACCAATGTCAGCAGCCTTAACATACAACTAGGGCCTAGAGCTGTCCCCCAAAAAATGTAGTTTGCAAAAAAGAGCTCTCCATTTTCCCAGCATTTGTTTACACATTGTGGCAAATGTCTGAATTCTCTTGTTGTTGTTGTGTGCTGTCGAGTCGGCCCCGACTCATAGCGACCCCTCCTTGGGTTTCTGAGGCAGTATCACTACAGAAGTAGGATTGCCCAACCTTCCTTCCAAGGAGTGGCTGATGGGTTTGAACTGCCAGCCTTCTGGTTAGCAGTCAAGTGTCTTAGGCACTATGCTACCAGAGCTCCTTGAATTCTCTTAGAGGGAGTGAAAGGAAGTAAATTTTTAAAAAAAGAAAGAAATTCTAACATACTTGCCCCAAAGTGGCAACCTCGCTACCCAAAAGGAGAAAACTAGATCAAACATGAAGATGAAACCCAAAAGCAAAATAGAATCCTTAAGACTAAAACCCCTCACAGCCATGTGCCATCTATAGGGACTCAGAAGTTTCCATCACATCTAGAATTCTTAGACCATTCTCTCCAATGATGATTATCAGTTGGTTTTTTGTAACTCAGGCCTTTCAGTTAAAAAAAAAAAAAAAAAAAATTGGGGGAATCAAAATTCACATTAGCAGCTCCTCAAGATATGAAGCATTCATCTTAATGGTTCAACTTTTGTTGTTGTTTTTTACTTTTATTGTGGTGGAAACACACTCAACAAGATATTCACCAACATAACAACTTCCACATTTATAGCTCAAGGACACTGATGACATTTCTCATTTTGGGCCACCATTATTGCTATCCTTTTCCAAAAATAATCCACCACCATTAGCATAAACTCAATGCCCCACAAACAAAAATTTCCCTATTCTCCTACCCCTAAAATAATAATAATAAAAAAAAAAACCCACTGCCATCAAGTCAATTGCAACTCATAGCAACCCCCTTTGGGTTTCTGAGGTGGTAAATCCTTACGGAGGTAGATTGCCCACTGTGGAGTGGCTGGTAGGTTTGATCCACCAACCTTCTGGTGAGCAGTCAAATGCCTTAGGTTTTATACCATCAGAGCTCCCTACCCTGGTAACCACTAATAATCTTTGCTTTCCTTTTTTTTTTCCTTTCAACCTAGGTAGGAATTTTCCTTCCCCTACCTTCCACCCCTGGCAACCAACAAAGAAAGTTTCCTTCCATGTATAAACCTTCCTTGACCTTTTACAATAATGAACTAATACATTATTTGTCCTTTTGTAACTGACTTATTTCACTCAGTATAATGTCTTCCAAGTTCATCTACATTATGCAGTGTTTTGCAGATTCTACATTATTCTTTAGGGTTGCATAGTAGTAAAAGTTAAGGGTTCAACTTAGACATCTTGGGTAAACTAACTTTGAGTTTGATTTCATCTTTAAAACATCTCCACCGAAGGTTAATGTGGCATTAACCCATTTTACAGCTGACAAAGCAGAACCATCCAGAATATTCCTGCAGTCACCATGTACGGACTAAGACAAAAATGAGGTTATTTTATTGGAAACTTAATGTTGGGTTTGTTCCAGTCATTTATAAATTTACTGAGATACTCATTCCATGATGATTTGCAAGGCAAACATGAATACTCCATTATGCTTGCTCAGCTTAAAATTAACTTTTCTACAAAGTAGAATGTACTTACTGATAGCCAAACTAGTGGCCACTGAATTGACTCCAACTCATGGTGACCTCAATGTGTGTCAGAGGAGAACTGTGCTCCAGAGGCTTTACAATGGCTGATTTTTCATAGGTAGATACCAGGACCCTTTTCCAAAGAGCTTCTGAGTAGACTCAAACTTCCAACCTTTTGGCTAGCAGCCAAATGCATTAACCTTATACCACCCAGGGACTTCCAAGATAGGTATCAACAAAGAGAGGGACTACAGACAATAAGGGAAGAATAATGATCAGAGAAAGCTTTCTGGAAGAAATGATACTTAACAGGTTAGGCTCTGAAGGATACAGAGAGATGATGACAGATCAAGAGTAAGGAATGAAAAGAAGTAAACACAAGCAAGGGGCGGACAAGAAATAAAGACTGAGCACAGGTGGGAGATGCAACTGAGACTGTTCATTCATTTACTCAACTTATATCTGAAATACTTACTGAGCACCTACTATTTTCCAGATGCTATGGTTGGGACTTACGATATAGCATGAAAGAAAGAAGCAAACACCCTAGCCATGAAGTTTATATACCAGTTGAGAGGAGACAGACAATAAACAAAATAAATAAGTGAACAGCATAGTATATTAAGAAATGAAGGTACTATAATGGAAAATCAAGCATGGAGGAGGATTTTGAATGGTCAGGAAGGGGAATTGTGGTTGCAAGTTGCTTGGTCAAAGAACACGAAGGACCCTGAATGTCAGGCTAAGGTGTTTGAACTTGATTTCACAGAAATTAAAGAGCTAGGGGAGATTTTATGAGCTGATGCTTATAAAAGACTTGGCACATAGCCAATCAGTTGTTGTTGTGTTGTTATTTGCTGTCGAGTTGGCC
>NW_006921751.1:7550415-7556545 GCF_000298275.1 Orycteropus afer afer
GGGTTTGAACCGCCAGCCTTCTGGTTAGCAGTCAAGTGCTTTAGCCACTATGCTACCAGAGCTCCTCAGTATGGGATAGCCTAAAAGAAAACCACTGCTGTCAAGTCAATTCTGACTTGTAGCAACCCTATAGGACAAAGTAGAACTGCCCCATAAGACAGAGAAGAACTGCCCCATAGGGTTTTCATGGCTATAACTATTTACAAAAGCAAATTGCCTCATCTTTCTCCCAAAGTATTACTGGTCAATACAAACCACCAACCTTTTGGTTAGCAGCCAAGAGCTTTAATCGCTGCACCAACAGGGTTTCCATATGTCAGTATAGGACAAAGAAAGTATATAGGGAGATACCAAATAGGAGCCAGAAAATACATTTCACTGAACACTTGTCTTGCTAGATACTTCCCAAGAGAGTTCTACTGAGAAATAAACTTGGGAACAAGGCCCACAACAACTCACCCCAACCCCTTGCATTAAATTAAAGGCTCTGATTTAAACCAATAAACAAAACTATGCTTAATTCTGCCTACTTCAGCATTTCCCACTCTTTCCTGGCCAATTAATTTTTTTCAGGGGTAGGAGGATGACAGCCTTGAAAACCCTATGGAGTAGCCCTACTCTGCACACAGGGTCACCGTGAGTCAGAATCAACTTGACGGCAACGAACAATGGAGGAAAGAACACCCATTACAACTTGGCAGGACAAACATTGTGAAATGCTGATCCAGAGGGAAATCATAAGATCATGTAAACTGAAAGAAGAGGATGGATTATTGAGACAGAGGAGAAAATGAATGATAGGCCTTGACACTCACTTGATTGGCAGTGTGGACAGGAGTAGAGAGGAAGCAGAGGAGGAGTCGGAACCATCAAAGTCAGAGAAGTGCCACCAACACTGAATCCTCAAGAACATCTCAATCAAAAGTTGAGCCACCTCCAGGAAAAGTGAAATGAATGCTAACTCACTTCTAAATGCCTCCCATCTGACAGCAACAAAAACAAGGAATTACGAAAGGGATAATCTTCCTTGTATAAAGAAAGAAGAGTTACAGCTTTAGACAGGCGGCATCCTAGCTCACCCCAGCCATCAAAACTGAAGGGATGGGGCAGTTGGATGGTGAATTTTGAAGAAGCAAGAAAAGGGGAAAGTGTTGTTTAGAATTAAGCCTTGGTTAATCAGGCTAGGGATGTAAAGGACATCTTAAATCATTCATCTTGAAAAGCCCATCTTGCCCACTCACAGACATATATAATTCAAGCATCTCTTTTCCTTTGCTGCTTAACAGGCTGTCTGTATTTGTTTAATGGCCTTTACACCTTTTTGATGGCAGTAAGTTTTTTAAAAATCAAAGACCTGGTGAGTCATTTATATTTATTTGCCAAGTTATTTCAGAAGACTCATGCAGGCCCAGATTACCAATGCCATCTCCCAAATCTGAGAGCAAAATTATAAATTAATTACTTGTAAGTCCATATTTAAAAAAAAAGAAAAAAGCTTAGAAAAACACTAAATTTCTTTTCTGACCCCACTATTCAGGAAAAGCCACTGAGAAGGCAGCAGATGACTTACACATTTTAAAATTTTAAAGACTCTATTAGACTGTCATGTGAAATACATGTTTATCTAATTTTTCAACACATATAGAATTTACTCTCGAGCTCATAAATGCCATTAATTCTGTGATGTCACTAGAGCAGCATTAATGCAGATTTATCTATTATTTAAGCAGTCATGTAGTCCTAAACCAGAAGTGATTTTTCAAGTCATTAATTAGTACTACAATTTTTTTAAAAAAAGCAACACATCTGAGGAATATTTAGACCAATGTTTTTTAAACTGTTAATGTGCATGGGAAACATGTGGGGAACTTTTAACTGCAAATTCTGATTCAGTAGGCTTAGGGTGGGACCTTGCATTTTCACATTTCTTAAAAGCTCCCAGGTGATGCCCATGCTGCTAGTACCTACCCACATTTTGAGTAGCAAGGCAATAGACCATCATTCAGGACTGGGGCTTAAGGGGAGTTAGCATTGCCTGGTGAATGCAGCTGGGTTAAAGGAACTGAGTTGTTTTTTCAGCTTGCCCAGGGATTCCTGCTGAAAGCCCTGGAAAGATATTACTGCCCCTTCTATCTGGGGAGACTTGGAAAGCTAAGTTGCTTAAATTTTATGGGCAAACGTGGAAGAACAAACACAAAGGAGAAATATGAAATTGTAATAACTATGTGAGGTTGGTGCAAGCCTCTCTATTCTGAGCTGCTAAGAATAATAAAGGGAGATTCTTAGGTTATACTGGTTTCAAGTCCAGGACATGGAATTTTTTAAATATTCAACTGATTCTTAGGACCAGGCAAGTTTTAGAAAAGCTGCTGTAAGCATTCGTCTCACTTTGCAATGAAGGAACTGGAAACTCCGTTTACCCCCCAAAATAGTAACAGAGCTAAGATTCAAGTGCAAGAGGTGTTCTGACCCCAAGTAAAGAGCTCTTTCCACTAAATTACACAAATGGCTATTGTGACCCCCAAAATTATTGATAACCAATGTTTGAAAAATTTGTAGAGAGGCTGTCAGATTCCAGACACAATTCCCATCAATGTCAAATTTTCAAAAAAAGAAGATACAAGAAACTAAAGACTACTTTGCTTAACCAAATCAGGAGGGCCAGGGCATGCTTTGTATGTATTAAAAGAAGTGATGGCAGAGGATAACAAGCTCAATTGACACAGCATAGTCCACAAGGACATTGTTCTACATCTTTGATGAGTAGCAACTGGAGTCTTAAAAGCTTGAAAGCAGCCATCTAAGATGCAACGATTCATCTCTCCCAGTTAGCCACTCCTCAGAAGGAAGCCTGGGTTATCTACCTCCGTTGATTACTGCCTTGGAAACTCAAAGAGGAGTTGCTATGAGTCAGGATCAACTCTATGGCAGTGAGTTTGGTGGGTTTTGCTTTTGGTTTTGGTTTTGGTTTTTGGTTTTAGTCCAGACCAAATAAGAGTGAAAAAAATCAAAGATACAAGGAAACAATTAGTTCACGGCACTAATGGACCATGGGAACCTCAACCTTCATGACCGTGATACCAGAAGGACTGGATGGTGCCTGGCTACCAATGCCAACCACTCAGAAAGGGATCAAAATTAGAGATCCTAGATAGAGTGGGAGAGAAAATGTGGAACAAAATTCAAAAACATAAAAATTACCAGGATTACTGGTTGGATATTGTTATTGTTATTATGTGCTGTCGAGTCGGACCCAACTCAAGGTGACCCCCCTTTAGGTTTCTGAGGCAGTATCACTATAGAAGTAGATTGCCCAATCTTCCTTCTAAGGAGTGGCTGGTGGGTTTGAACTGCCAGCCTTCTAGTTAGCAGTCAAGTGCCTTAGGCACTTCACTACCAGAGCTCCTAGACACTGGTAAAATTCCCAAGACTATGGCCCCTAGTTATCCTTCAGGCCTGGAATTGAACTCACTCCCATGACTTAACTCTCAGCCAAATAACAGACTGGCCTACAAGCTGAAAAATTACACCAGAGAGAGGCACTCCTTAGAAAAATCAACATGGTGGATCAGAAGGGCAGCATTTATACAGGGAGAAAGCTAGGGAGGCAGGAATGCATACAAAAGGACACAGGTAAAAGATAACCATAGAGAGGAAGTAGGAAGAAAGGTGTTACATTGTGAGGTTTATAAAATCAATATCACGAAACAAAAAGTGCATGAACTGTTGGATGGAACATGAATCTGCTGTATAAAATTTCACCTAAATCACACACACACACACAGTTAAAGAAAATAAATAAAGGGGGAAAAAAGTGATGAGCATTAGGAGCCAGCATAGGCTTATTGTCCATGTGGATCTAAGACTCTATCAGGGTTCTTCAGCAACACCCAAAATTCAAACACATCAATTCTCCCACCTTCCTTATTTATTGTTCAGTTGTCACATGTATATGTTGTTGTTGTTGTTGTTAGGTGCCATCGAGTCATCTCTGACTCATAATGAACCTATGTACAGCAGAACAAAACACTGCCTGGTCCTGTGCCAGCTCCACAATCCTTGCTCTAACTGAGCCCATCGTTGCAGCCAGTGTGTCAATCCAACTCATTGAGGGCCTTCCCCTTTTTTGTTGACCCTCCACTTTACCAAGAATGATATCCTTCTCCAGGGAATGGTCCCTTCTTACACCTTGATCAAAGTAGGCTAGAAGAAGTCTGGCCATTCTCGCTTCCAAGGAGCATTCTGGCTGCACTTTTTCCAGGCCAGATTTGTTAGTTTTTTCAGTAGTCCATGGTACTTTCAGCACTTTTCACCGACACAACTCAAAAAGATCAACTCTTCTTCGGTCTTCCTTATTCATTGTCTGGCTTTCACATGCATAAGAGGCAACTGAAAATGCCATGGCTTGTGTCAGGTGCACCTTAGTCTTCAAGGAGATACTTTTGCTCTTCAGCACTTGAAAGACATCTTTTGCAGCAGATTTGCCCAATGTGATACATCCTCAGATTTCTTGACCACTGTTTCCATGGGTATTGAAACAGTGGAACCAAATAATATGAAGTCTTTGACAACTTTAATCTTTTCTCCATTTAGCATGACACTGCTTATTGGTCCATTTGTGAGGATTTTTGTTTTCTTTATACTGAGATGTAATCCATACTGCAGACTACAATCTTCAGTCTTCATCAGTAAGTGCTTCAAGTCCTCACTTTCATCAAGCAAAGGTGTGTAGTCAGGATATCGCAGGTTGTTAATGGGTCTTCCTCCAATCCTGATGCCATGATCTTTTTCATATAGTCCAGCTTCTCGGATAATTTGCTTAGCTTACATATTGAATAAGTACAGTGAAAGGATACAACCCTGACTCCCTCCCTTCCTGATTTTAAACCATGTAGTGTTCCCTTGTTTTGTTCGAATGACAGCCTCCTGGTCTTTGTACAGGTTGCTCATGAGTACAATTAAGTGTTCTAGAATTCCCATTCCTCTCAATGTTATTCATAATTTGTTATGATCCACACAGTTGAATGCTTTTGTATAGTCAATGAAACACAAATAAACATCTTTCTGGTATTCTTTGCTTTCACCCAAGATCCATCTGACATCAGCAATGATATCCCTTGTTCCACGTCCTCTTCTGAATCCAACTTGTATTTCTGGAAGTTCTCTATCAATATACTGCTGCAATCATTTTTTAATTATCTTCAGTAATATTTTACTAGGAGCTCTGGTAGCATAGTGCCTAAGGCATTTGACTGCTAACCAGGAGGCTGGCAGTTCAAACCCACCAGCCACTCCTCGGAAGGAAGATGGGGCAATCTACTTCCGTAATGATACTGCCTCGGAAACCCGAGGGGTCGCTATGAGTCGGGGCCGACTCGACGGCAAATAACAACAACAACAACAATATTTTACTTGCATGTGACATTAATGATATTGTTTGATAACTTCCACAGTCTGTGGGATCACCTTTCTTTGGAATGCATACAAATATGGATCTCTTCCCATCAGTTGGCCAGGTAGCTGTCTTCCAAATCTCTTGGCATTGCTGAGTGCGTGCCTCCAGCACAGCATCTGTTTGTTGAAACATCTCAAAAGGTATTCCACCAACTCCTGGAGCCTTGTTTTCCACCAATTCCTTCAGTGCAACTTTGACTTCTTCCTTCAATACCATTGGTTCTTGATCATATGCCACCTCTGAAATGGATGAATATGAACCGATTCTTTTTGGTACAGTGACTCTGTGTATTCCTTCCATCTTCTTTTGATGTTTCCTGCATCATTCAATACTTTGCCCACAGAATTATTAAATATTGCAACTGGATGCATAAATTTTTCCTTCAGTTCTTTCAGCTTGAGAAATGCTGAGCGTGTTCTTCCCTTCTGGCTTTCCCACTCCATGTCTTTTCACATTTCATTATAATAGTTGACTGTCTGCTTGAGCTTCTCTTTGAAATCTTCTGTTCAGCTCTTTCATCTTATCATTTCTTCCATTTGCTTTAGCTACTCTCTGCTCAAGGGCAAGTTTCAGAGTCCCTTCTGACATCCATTTTGGTCTTTTCTTCCTTTCCTGTCTTTTTAATGACCTTTTGCTTTCTTCTTGGATGATGTTCTTGATGTTATCCCACAGTTC
>NW_006921751.1:7557405-7559560 GCF_000298275.1 Orycteropus afer afer
CTTTATATGCTCCATTTCATTTCTGACAACTTCCAATTTTCCTAGATTCATACTTCATACATTCCATGTTCCAGTTATTAATGGATGTTTGCAGCTGTTTCTTCTCATTTTGAGTTGTGCCACATCAGCAAATGCAGGTTCTCAAAAGCTCTACTCTATCCACATCATTAAGGTTGGCTCTACTCTGAGGAGGCAGCTCTTTCCCAGTTGTATTCTGAGTGCTTTCCAACCTGAGGAGCTCATCTTCTGGCATTGTATTGGGCAATGTTTCAGGGCTACTCATGAAGTTTTCTAGTAATATACCAGACAGTGTTTCACTGCTATTCATAAGGTTTTTACTAGCCAATTATTTGAGAAATGGATGGCCTCTTCCTTCTTCCAAGTCTGTCTTAGTCTGGAAGGTCCACTGAAACCTGTCCACCATGGGTAACCCTGTTGGCACTTGAAACACCAGTGGCACAGCCTCCCAGCAACACACAAGCCACCACAGTATGACAAACTGACAGACAAGTTTGTCTCCCTTACCTGTTTCAAACCATTCCACTCATTCCTGGCCTCTTCCTTACCTGTTCCAACAGAGTGCCGGCTCCTGCTTCCTGCCTGGCCTCTCACCTTACCTGTTCCAGCCGGTCACCACATGCATATGAAAGTATTTGACAGCTAACCAGAAGGCTGGTGGTTCAAATCCACCAGCTAGTCCTCAGAAGGAAGACTGGGCAATCTACTTCCATAGAGATACTGCCTAGGAAATCCAAGGAGGCGTCACTATGAGTTGGAATTGACTTGACAGCTGCACCTTAGTCTTCAAAGTGACATCTTTGCTCTTTAACACTTTAAAGAGGTCATTTACAGAATATTTGCCCAGTACAATGTGTCCTTTGATTTCTTGACTGCTGCTTCCATGGGCACGGATTTTGCACACAAGTGGATCCATCCTTTTCCTGTCAGTTTGTCATACCAGGGTGGCTTGCGTGTTACTGTGATGCTGAAAGCAATCCCACCAGTATTTCAAATACCAGGGTCACCCAGTGCAGACAGGTTTCAGGGGAGCTTCTACACTAAGACGAACTAGAAAGAAGGAAGAGGTGGTCCACATTTGAAAACAATTAGCCACTGAAAAGCTTATGAATAACCTATGAATAGCATAGGCCCTGGTAATCACTAATAAAATTTTATCTCTATGCCTTTGCCTATTTTAGATATTTCATAAAAGTGGGATCATACATTTGTTATTCTATGGCTGACTTATTTCATTTATCATAATGTTTTCAAGGTTCATCCATGTCACAGTAAGTACCTTTATGGTACAGAAAGTATATTTCTCTTTATACCTGAATAATATTCCATTTTATGAATCTATCCCATTTTGCTTACCATTCAACTGTTCATGGGCACTTGGGTTGTTTGTCAATGTCTATTTTGTTCACTGCTGGTTTTAAGCCCCTACAGTAGTACCTGGTCCATAATAATAAATGAATGGGGGAAACAGTGAATATTTGTTGAATAATTGAACAAATGAATAAGCAAGGAAAAGGCCAACACACTCCAACATTTATTGATCTCCTACTAGGGCCAGGCACTATAGATGTAAAAATAAATAAACTATATAGTCCCCAACTAAAAACCTATTGTCTTCAAGTTGAAGCTAACTCATAGTGATCCTATAGGACAGAACAGAACTGCCCCACAGGGTGTCCAAGGCTGTAATCTTTATAGAAGCAGACTGTTACATCTTTCTCCTACAGACCAGAGGGTGGATTCAAACCACACATCCTTCTGTAAGCAGTAGAGTGCTTAACTACTCCTCCAGCAAGGCTCTTCAGTCCCTGGCTACAAGTGGTTAATGTCTGTTTTCTTAATTAACCTTTAGAAAGAAAGTTATGGTTCCTTGCTCTGCACCATTAATGTTCTGATTGCTCATTCCATCTTCTTCTCTCCTTGGCAGACATTGGGAACTTTGTTCCTTGACCTGTCCTTTTTCATTGATGCCAAGCATCATGCTTCTCCAGCCCTGTCCAAGAGTCTGCTGCTATATCCAAGCCCAAGTATTTCACTGAGGTGTGTTCTGGTTACCTAGTGCTGCTCTGACAAGAATATACCACAAATGGAATGGCCTTAACAAACAGGAGTTTATTCTCTCACAGTTGGGAGGCTT
>NW_006921751.1:7560530-7561781 GCF_000298275.1 Orycteropus afer afer
CCTACCCAATGGCACCCAGCTTTCCCCTCTATGGGCTGGTAAGCCTGTTGCTGTTTAATGCCAGTCTCTGGGCTCTGCTCCTGCCATCTCTCACGCTGGTCTCTTGGCTCTGCTCCTGGTGTCTCTCGTGCCATATGCCGGGGTTTCCCTGCCAGGGTCTCGGGTCAAGAATGCAATCCACTCCTGTTTCTACATTTTAGGTATCTGTCAGAGAAGCACCGCACTCTCTCAGTACCATATGTGTTAGGCTGGGTTCTCTAGAGAAGCAAAACCAGTAAAGCTTATATAGAGAGAGAAAGACAAATGTATCTTAGGAAAATGGCTCACACACTTATAGAAGCTGGCAAGTCCCAAGTTCTTGGATCAAATGTCAAGCTGGAGGCTTTTCCTGATTCACACAACCGCAGGGGCTGAAGAGCTCAAGGTTACCAGGCAGTACCGGCTATTGACTCCAATGAATGAAAAATCCAAAATCTCCAGGCCAAATGGTGAATTGTTCGCTCACAGACAGTTATATGCAGCACAACAGGATCCCTATCCACAGAAGAGAGTCTCTTTTCCCAGGATGTCCATAAATATACTGGAAGCAGACCACACCCCTAGGGAAACTCCCTTTCAACAGATTGCCTGCTCAAAACATACACATCTGATCCCATCATGGGAACAACCCACATCACAATTGCTTAAACCACACAGAATTGTGGCCAAGCCAAGTTGACACACAGCTCCAACTATCACAAGGTGTCATGGTAAAAGGGGACAAGCATGGGCCCTAGAGTTTCAAAACCTGGTTCATTTATTGAGTGCTTCCATGTGCCAACACTGTTCTGAGTACTTTACATGTATCAACTCCTATAGTCTTCACAGCAAAAATGTGAGGTGGTGTTATACCATTTGACAGGTGAGGAAACTGAGGCCAGAAAGGCTAGACCCAAAATTAGCCAGTTAGCACCTGGCCAAGAGATACAGCTCAGAAGGCAGGAATGGATAGGAAAGAAGGACAAATGGAAATGGTAAACACAAGGAGGAAGTGGGAAGAGTGCTATTACACTGTGGGGACTATATTCAATGTCACGAAACAAAACGTACATAAACAGTTGAATGGAAAACCAGTTTGCTCTCTAAACTTTCACTCAAATCACAATTAAAAAAAAAAAAAAAAAAAGCATTCTGGTTCCAGAGCCCACTTCCTTGACTATAATGCCAAACTGCCTCTCAATAGAGAAGCCTCAATAAATCCATAGTCATCAT
>NW_006921751.1:7562141-7566258 GCF_000298275.1 Orycteropus afer afer
AAAAAAAAAAAAAAACAGCACGGTAAGCCTGTTTATACCACCATATTCCCTGAACACCCCATTATCAAATATACACATGGACAGACAGATGGACACACACAGACACACATGCATGTACACACACACCTTTGTAAGATGTTCACAGTGGGCCCTGGGAGAACGTGCCTTAATGACCACTTAACAAGGCTGTGAGGAATGAGTCTGCTAATAGGACTGTCTAACACCTGGAGAGGAGCTGAATGTTCTATAATCACTGTAAAAATTTTCTTCCCTTTAAGGACAGAAGACAAGTTAGTGGTAAGAAGATTGCTTTTTAAATAAATCCAAAGTTAGTTTTAAATCTGCAACTGCCAAGATCCATTCCATTAAGTGTGATCCCTTCCCACAGCCCAGAAAGTCTGCCATAAGAATAAACAGGACCAAGTTCAGTTTCCCTAAAAATTAGTTTTAAAAAAAAAACACTATATCAGAAGTTAAGGCATGTAATTTCTTGTGATATGAAAGTAATCTCTCCTCTGCCCTGTCCCAGCTCTGGCTGCAGGCCAACATTTTCAAGCAGAACAAAGTCAAAGAAATAAGAGACACAGTGTACCCAGATCTGATCCTCCATGTGAACTGACCCAATTATGGATTGCAACAATTTGGCCCTAAAGCAGATGCAAGATTTAGAAGAGAAAGTGAAAGGCACTCAAGACTGATGTCTAACCTCTACCAGTGGTTTCTGCCCATTGCTCTCACCAGATAGCCAAAGCTGGTGGCTCCTCACTGGCAGAAAAGGTCGGAAACATGATTCCTCGATGTCTTTAGAATTACTATAAATTCTTTGATAAAGTATTTAAAGTCCTTCACAGTTTTCATTCCCATCTTACTTAACTCATGGTGGCAGGCATGGCTAACTACCCCACAATATCCATTATCCCTTTTCCTCTCTTAGCAACAGATCCTCTCTCCCTACCTAATCAGAAGTCACATTGCCTCCCTGTCCTCCTTGCAGCCATCAAGTCAGTTCTGACTCATGGTGACCCCATGTGTGTGAGAGTAGAACTTTGCTCCATAAGATCTTCAAAGACTGATTTTTCAGCAGCTGATTGCCAGGCTTTTCTTCTGAGATGCTTCCGGGTAGACTCTAACCACCATCCTTTTTGTTAGCAGCTTGATGTGTTAACCATTTGCACCATCCAAGGACTCCTCTTTGTAGCTAGGTGTGGCCATATGTCTAAATTCTGGGTGGTGGGATATGACTGAGAGTATGGTGTGTAACTTCATGCCCCATCATTAAAAGAGGGTGCCTTCCATTTTCTTACACTGGCTAGCGGTGGCATAGTAAGCCAGCTGTGACTATGTGAACATGAACAACAACCCTGAAGATGGTAAAGCAATAAGACAGAAGCCTGGGTCCCTGAAAGACCTCTTATAGCAGAGTCACCTACCCATTCAAGGCACCTACTTATGTCTGTAATGTCATGTGAAAGAGAAGCAAACTTCTACGTGATGTGTCAGTTTGTTATGCTGTTGTGGCTTGAGTGGTGCTAGGAAGCTGAAAGCTAGCTCACCAGTATTTCATGTACCAAAAGCATCCCTCACGGGGAACAGGTTTCAGCAGAACTTACAAACTAAGATAAACTAGGATGAAAGGCCTGATGATCTACTTCAGAAAGTTAGCCAATATTTGGTGGGCAGGAGTATATGGGAGGGAGGGACACAAGGAAGAGGTGGCTATGGGGAGGAAGTGGGAGGAGAGCTGTTGCATTATGGGAGATTACAGTCAATGTCATGAAACAAAGTGTATGTGAACTGCTGTATGGGAGATGAATTTGCTCTGTAAAATTTCACCCAAATCACAATAAAAATTTTTTAAAAGAAGAGAGAAAGTTAGCCAATGAAAACCCTACGTATAACACATACCAATGATTATGAAGATAGCACAAGACCAGGCAACATCTCATTTTATACAGGGTTGCCATGAGTTGGAGCCAACTCAATGATAACAAACAAGAAAAAATGTGATATAAGCCATGGATTTTTAAAAATCTTTTTGTTACAACAAATTCACAAACAAATCTATTCATCCTTGACTCTTGCCCCACAAAGAAAGAATTTCTCCACACTTCCCAACATTCCCTCTCATCTCCACATCTTTGCTTTAGGGGTACCATCCGTTATTGGGATGTCTTTCCCCTGACTAAAGGCATTCATTCTTCAAGTCCCAAGTGCACTTCTCCCTCCCCTCTAAGATTCCTCCACTAGCTAATTTCTCCTTCTGAGAGCTCCCATGCCTTTTAAATTGAAGTTTAGCACCTGATCAGGCACTGACAGGTACAGGACTCTAATTGTTTGTGGGTATATTCTTTCTTATTTTCATAGGTGAGGCAATGCAATGCTTTGGAAAAAGCATTGAGGCAAGAGTCTTGGGTTGAATTTTAACTCTAGAGCTTACCAGCAGTATAAAAATAGTCAGCTTTCTGAGTCTCTCTGACTTCATGTTTTTTGTGAAGATACTGAAAAGTAGCACAAGCTAAAGTGCCTGTTTTGTTGTTGTTAGCGGTCATCAAGTTGTCCCCTGACTCATCCTGCAGAAACCTTTTCAGCATCATAGCAACATGCAAGCCTCCACTGACAGACAGGTGGTGACTGACAAGAGGTATATTGGCCTGGAATTGAAGCCAGGTCTCCCACATGGAAGAAGCCCTTGTGGGGCAGTGGTTAAGCACTCAACTGCAAACCAAAACGTCAGTGATTCAAACCCACTAGCCACTCTTCAGGAAAATGATGTGGCAGTCTGCTTCTGGTAGCATAGTGCCTAAGGCATTTGACTGCTAACCAGAAGCCTGGAGGTTCAAACTCACCAGCCACTCCTCAGAAGGAAGGTTGGGTAATCTACTTCCATAGTGATACTGCTTCAGAAACCCAAGGAGGGGTTGCTATGAGTCAGGTCTGACTCAACGGCATATAACAACAACATGGGGCAGTTCAACTCTGTCCTATAGGGTCTCCATGACTAGGAATGAACTCAGTAGCAAAAGAATTTTTGTTTTGTTTTCCCATGGTTTCTCCTGTCTGGAATGTGAGAATCTACCAATGAACCGCCACTGCCTCCATACCTATTATACTACAGGTTCTCAATCAATTTTGTTCATTCCTTCCCATAAGATTTTCATTCCTGGACTCCCGGTAAGATGGAGGAAGAGGCAGACAAGTGACACAGACCCTCTTCAACAAAGAAAAGAAAAACCAATTGACAGAGATACAGAAGATAATCCTGGAGTCCTGAGCTTTCAAAGGAACTATATAGAAGTGGATTAGGCACCAACTAGTGGAAAAACCTGAATGAAAACAGTGAGTACTGAGATGGTCGGAGCTGCGGACTGTCAGCTACTCTGACGGGATCAACAGCCTAAATATTTTCAAATGGTATTGGGACCTGAGAATTGACCTAAAGATCAGCCCTGGTCACCAATGGCTGCAGGGACAACCGTGCTGGAGGCCTATGACTAGGAAGGGAAACAGCAGGGAGGGAGACAACCTGAGCAGTGTACTTTCCGCTGTGCAGAGGGTGCAGCCATTTTAATTGTTTATACATGGCAGCCATTTTGGATATTTAAAGTGACCAAGGGCGCAGCTATTTTGAATGTTTACAAGCGGCAGCCATTTTGAATATTTACAGTGACTGAAGGCACAGCCATTTTGAATGTTTACAAGTGATGGCCATTTTGGACATATAAAGTGACTGAGGGCACAGCCATTTTGAGCCTTTACAAGTACCAACCATTTTGGATTTTAAAGTGACAGCATTCTCATTCAGATTCCAGGGACCTTAGAATAGGCTCTGTTTGCCAAGGTCAGCAGGGACATACAAGAAGCTAACAACAGGAAAGAGACAGGTGGTGAGTATTTAAGTGTTGTCAACTAGTGAATAGAGAAGCACAGCATAGAGCCCTGCTTGCACAGATAACATACAAACAAAACAAAGGAAATGAAAATCGTAGGCAAGTGACTCCAACATACAATCACCAATTAAATCTAACACAAAACATCACAATGCCTCAAAGACAACAGAGCATCACAGTCCACACAAATAAGCAAGATAAAGCAGGAGAAAAAAAGAGACCAGGATACA
>NW_006921751.1:7588866-7590046 GCF_000298275.1 Orycteropus afer afer
TAAAAAAAAAAAAAAAAAGACACTACATAACTGGAAGGTCAGAACCCACCCTGGCTCTAATGCTTAACAAACTGTGAAAGCTATTTATTATGAGGCATCTTCTTGGGCTTACTCATCTCAAAGGAATATGTGACACACATACTGACACACATACACATATTTTGTTGGACATCCATTTAAGAATTTTTTTTTTTATCCTATAAAAACCACTTAAGATAGAATTAGCTTAGAGATTCTTACAGAGAATCACAGAAACCAAAACCAAACCCATTACTGTCAAGATGATTCCAACTCGTAGTGACCGTATAGGACAGAGTACAACAGCCCCATAAGGTTTCCAAGGCTATAACTCTTTACAGAAGCAGACTGTCACCTTTTCCTCCCACTGAATGGTTGGCAGGTTTGAACCAGCAATCTATCAGTTAGTAGCTGAGTGCTTAACCACTGCACCACAAGGGTGCCTCAGAATCACAAAAGGCACCACTTGCTGAGATTAAAATTGAGTTTGTCAAAGATGACTAGATGATACATTATAGACTGCAAATTTAGCACTAATTTCCAAACCCTCACACATTAGCAAGTTCTATAAATGCATTTATTTGTAAGTTGTTCATCAAGGAACAAAGAATCTATTGACAACAAAGCTATTTTGGAGAAAGTTTGTCTCCCGACAGAAATAAATGCATTTAGAACAGCTATTGATTGACCAGGTTCCTGCCATTTAGTAAACCCTCTGAATTTGGTTTCTGGAAGTGCATTTACAAATGGCCTATAGCTGTCTCTTTTTATTACCTATTCACAATAACAGTGCAAACTTTTTAAATAAAGCACCAGTGTTAATAATTCCACCCTGAGCCTGTTTGTGGTAGACGGTGTGCTTCCCAGCCCTGTGCAGGCAATTCCAGAAGACCACACATGAGCAAGCACAGATGGCCTGACCTCAAAAGGGCCCCCATCCCAAGCAGAGATCTTTAATGAAGGCAGAGCAGAAATGGCCTGGGGTGCACAGTTGAATCACATATTCACAGGCACAACTCAGAGCACTTTTCAAGAGTATGGTTGTGGGACCCCGTTACCCCAATAGACCTAAAGACATGTGCAACACTTAGGATCAATAATGTGTGTCAAGTTTAGAAGAGAGCCCCATGGGTGGAAATCTGTGCCAGGAAGGAAAGAAAGT
>NW_006921751.1:7591026-7618688 GCF_000298275.1 Orycteropus afer afer
AACAGTTTGGTGGAAGATGGAGTGGTGAGAAGCACCAATCACAGCAAGAGTTGGTAGTTCCATCTCCTGGTCAGGGACACACAAACTACAGACAAGAGGTGGCCACATCTTGACAGGTTCACCCCTAACAGGCTCACAAGGAGAAGAGATGGAAGAAAGGAAGGAGCACCTGGAAACTGAGCAGAAACAAAAGGCAAGTCCTATCTCTTCCTTCTTGTCAACCTATAGTTTAAACATTAGCTGATGCAGAAGTTCCTGAAAGCATAACAGTATGACTGCTGGAGCTGCAGGAAATCTTAGGATGATCTATATTCAATCCCCTCATCTCATAGAATAGGCAGCTCAAGCCCAGAGAGACTAAATGACATTCATTTATTCTTCATTCAGTCAACAATTTCTATTGACTGCCAACTGTGTGCCAGACATTACTCATTTCCAGTAGTCATGATCCAGTGAGCAAAGGCTCCACACTCATGGACGTTCTAGAGTGAGAGGAAAATAAATAATTATACAAGTACATAACATAATGTCAGGTAGCAATAATGGTTATGTAGAAAAATAAAAGAGAGTAAGGAAACAGAGAGATACATATAGGGAGAAAACCGGTGATGAAGTTGAGCTATGTAGGGCCTTAAAGGTACGAGTAAAGATTGCTTTAATTATTCTAATGTGATGAGTCCAACTGAAAGGTGTGTACATGGTCACCTATCTGTGTTGGAGCCTTCAAGCACATATTCTGTGTATCTTAGCACTAATGGGGGCCCTTCCCCCCTAAATGGGCAGTCAGCCCTTTCATCATGCCATCTCAGAAAACAGGTCACTGATAAAATTACCAACTGCCACTGGATACCCTCTATTCTAATCTTTCAATGTTACTGGGCATAGTAATGATAATAATACTTTCCTTGGGATCATGGCGAGATAATTCATGTAAAATATTTAATTACCACAGTAGATGTCATAAGTATTTAATAAAAGTTTATTAAATTTTTGCATAGTAAAATATAGGAATAGAAACAAAATGTAGCACTTTAAATTTATTATAAATTCATTAAAAAGACCAAACCGTGACTTAATTTCCATTTCAGATTTGCAATACCGTCTACATGGAATAACATATAACATAGTTTTTGCCGTACTCCCTTTTGTTACTACGCACCCCTCACCACCATCTGTTAGAAGAGAGCAGGAAATTTATATTTTTAGCCAAACCAGATAGAGTATCACATTGCTGCCAATAAAAATATCACTGATGGCTGAGCTCCCATGGTGGCTTTTCAGGTGAATTAAAAGCCCTCAAGACAGTCAGTCTTCCCCAGAGTTAGTTCTTTGGGCCTCTCCATGCTGCTTGGGCTCCCGGCTAGTTTCCTCATCTATATAGCCACCCACATCTTTGATCTCAGCACATACTTTGGGGACATACATATTGCACAGTTCATCGCAGTAAGCACACAAAAACTTTGAAGATGATTCCAAAAATCCATTTCTACCTCAATACATCTCTCTTAAAGGCATCACTACATCACTCATACACAAAATCATTTTTTTTCACATGCCTAATAAAAGTGTTTTGGAAATTCAGGACCTAATATACTAAAAGCATGAAGGTTACCTCAAGAAGGCAGAGACAAATCAAAGATCTGATCCTGGTTGAGGTTGTTTAGAATTACCATTTAAATGTCCAGTAGGTGCTAATTACTTGATACTACAAACTCTGTTAATTCTTTAGGAGCTCTGGTAGCATAGTGCCTAAGGCACTTGACTGCTAACCAGAAGGCTGCCAGTTCAAACCCACCAGCCACTCCTCGGAAGGAAGGTTGGGCAATCTACTTCTGTAGTGATACCACCTCAGGAACCCAAAGAGGGGTCGCTATGAGTCAGGGCCGACTCAACAGCACATAACAACAACAACAAAAATTAATTCTTTACAAGAACATGGCAATGTACATATTGACAACAGACAAGTTAATATAGAGCAATTACATTATATATCCAGAACAACAGTGGAGCTGGGACTTAAACTCATGGTTCTGATGCCTAAGCCGACTTTGTCTTCTATTAGGTGCTGTTTACCAGAGTGACAGTCAGAGGACAGCATCCTTTATATGAGAAAGGGGGCTGTTCACTTGACTTGGTCATGAAATACATTCACTTATTTCTATAAGAGATATTTATTCCTCACAAAAAAAAGAAGAAAGAAAAAAAAGACTTTTCCCACTTTTCCCTTAAGGGCATCACTTACCATGTTTCATGCTTGTAATTAATTCCATCTGAAACAGAGGCCTAAAGTTAATGAGTTAGTGAAAGAGAGAGAGGGAAAGGAGAGTAAGGGAGAACCATTAAAAAAAAAAAGCACTAAAGAGATGGAATGGCACGAAGAGAAAATATATAAATAAAAGACATTTTGTGGTCTGTTTCTCTTGAAATATTAGAAGTAACTTCCTTATCAGCAGGACTCATGAGATAGCCTTCTGAAAATGTCTTTCAAGACAAAGAAATGAGGCCCCAAACTATTTGGGGAGTTTGTATATTAACTTAAGTACTGCAGATCCAATAAGATTTCCAGACAGAACCCCAGGGGACCTGGCTGGCTCCAATGCCAACAAGAAGATTTACACTAACTGAATAGGGCTTTTCAGCAGCGCCCCCTCAATTGGCTCCATCTATCTAAACAGGATTCTTATATATAAACTGGGAATATCAGTGAATATCCTAGCACGGACAATAGTGGCATGTCACCAATTGGTATTTAAAATTGTATCAGGATGAAGTAGATTCTGGTGTTGGAGAGAAGGCAAAAAAACAAAAGGGTATCATCCTCAGATCTGCTAAAGTTGAGAAAATGCCAGAAACTGTCAACAATAAAGATTTTGAACCCAGCTACAAAAGAGCCTGCTGTCTGCTGATGGAAAACACATGCCCTGTTGTACAGAGAAACCAGCTTCTGATCTCCAGCATGTGCTCTAGGTACTAAAATAAGATGACAAAGGATGCTTTATGGCTCTTTCCAGATGGACCACAGAACTTCATACTGTAAGTTGAAATGGGTTCAAGGTGAATTTCAGTCCCAAACCACCATTCACATTCTAATCACAAGCTGCCAATGTTTCATCACACGCCAACCCCCCATATCTATACCTGAACATTTTTAAATCCTCAGCTCCTACTAAAGTCATTAATAACTTGGTGAGGATGCAGTACACACCCAGTGCAAATATAACCCAGAAGCACCATGGGACACCACCTGTGCCTTCCAGCAGTGTGGAAGGGTCGAGGGAGGAAGCAGGATTAGACTGGACCCTAAACGGCTTGGCAGATTCTTATGTAACTTACTCCACACTTCTAGATCATATCTTCAAGTAGAAACACAATACAGTGTCTAGAGAGAAACACAGCTGATTGGGTGTGCTCTATATTGTCAGTGTAACTATCTCAATGTAACACTTGGCCACTGTTTCTTGCAACTGTCTAGAAGTAAAATGTTTCCAGGGGTTTCAGGTAAATGGTGTACAATCAGAAAAGAGCAGACCTCCCATAATGATCTTGACTCATGTACACTGCAACTATAATCTATAAATTTTCCATTGGGTCTTGAGGTTCAGGAAAGAGCACACACACACACACACACACACATATTTGTGTTATTAAATTCAAATCCTCTCCCTTCCCAGATTTTCCACTAGTTTGTACCAGTTCAGCATTGATGGCTATTGGTAAATGGTCTCAGTGACCAAACAGGGACTACTTGGTGAAGCAGGGCCCTGTTCTAGCACTATAGCCAAAACTATTCTGAAAGGCCAAGCCTGTGCTCTATTTTAAATTGACACCTCTGTTCTTACCCACCCACTGGTAAGAGCTAAGGAATATGAGTTCCACTCCCACACCACATCTTGTCCATTACTGTGTTGTTGTCATTGTTGTTGTTATGTGCCGAGGAGTCAGACCCGACTCATAGCGACCCCTCCATGGGTTTCCGAGGCAGTATCACTATGGAAGTAGATTGCCCCATCATCCTTCCGAGGAGGGGCTGGTGGGTTTGAACCACCAGCCCTCTGGTTAGCAGTCAAGCGTCTCAGCCACTATGCTACCACATTCACTTCACAAAAATATACTGAAGTTGTTCTATAAGTTAGACAATGTTGACCCTTTGTGATATAGGTGAACAAAAAGAGCAAAGAAAGACAGAGTCCCTGCCTTCCTGGATCCACAAACTGAAGGGCAAGGAGAGATGATTAGGTGAAGCATGATTATCAGATCCATGATTGAAGCCTGGGGCAGTATGGGAACACCTAACCTAAAGGGAGAAGGAGTTAGCTAAATCAAGGCCAGGAAAGGCATGCCCATGGGGCATAAAGAAAACCCAATTTGGCTGGTTTATAGGAGGCTGGGGATACTGGGAGAAGAGAAAGGTGCAAAGCTGGAAAGGCTGGAAGAAGCCAAAAATGCAGACTTGATCCTACAAACACTGGGGAGCCACAGAAAGGTTTTACTAGATTTGTGACTTAGAAAGATAACATTGGCTACAGTGAGGAGAATGTCCTAGAGGAAGGAAGGACTAGAGACAATGAAGTAATGGGGCACTGGGGCAGACAAGGGTGAGGAAGAGATATGGTGTCATGAAATGGGATGAGAATGAAGAAAAGAGGGTAAACCCAAAGGATTTAGAGGTAGAACTGACAGGGCCTGGGCACTGACTAGATATGGGAGATGCAAGATAGAGGGAGTTATCAAGGATATTATTGCCGGTGTACTTGGCATATAGAAATAGATGGATTTAAAAGATGTAAAAGCAAAACAGGATAAAAACAAATATAGGAGAAGGAAGAGCTCAGAGTTCCCCTGAGGACATACTGAGCTTTGAGTTACCTGCAGGGCAACCAAGTCCAGGCAGCCAGCAGGCAGCTGAGTTAATGATCTCAGAAGAGCAGCTGGGACAGAAGACACAGATGTGGATGCCATCTGTCTAAAGATGGTGGTTGAAACCATAAGCTGGATTGCACCCAAGAAGGGTAAAGTGAGAATTAAAGGAAAGGGGAAGGAGGGGACAGGAAGCAGAACAGATAGGAGGGGAAGAAAGAAGACTGAGGTCAGAAATGTGAGGATCACTCACATTCAAACACCCATTGAGGAGACCCACCAAGAGGTGCCAGAGAAAGCACACAGGATGAGGAAGAGGAGACAAGATGCAACCAGTAGCTACTAGATGATCAAGAGTCTCAGCAGCTAAAACCTGAACAAGTTCTAATTAGTGGGTGTGGTAGTTAAGGCTGTTGTCAATTTGGCTGGGCCTGGTTGAGTGGCTGGGTAGCTGGATGTAGTTATTCCCCATGGTGAGATTGGTAATCAATTCCATAGTAGAATCTACTGGAGCAGCTGAGTAGCTGCTTTAGGGATGTGGTCTGCTTCCTGTATATAAGCAGCTTTGAGGACAGTCTTCAGCTTTTTGGCATTCTTAAACCCTGCATGTAGCCAAGTTGTTGTTCAGCAGTCTGCCATGCCCTGCCGATCTTGGGACTTCTGGGCTTGAATTAGTGACCTGCCATTTTGTTCAGTAACATTGGGATTGTGCCCTTTTACTTGTCAACCTTGGGTTTGTCAGTGTCAGCAGCCAGCAGCTGCCTGAGTGAAGAAAAGCCTCCAGCTTCAGTGGGCTGGGAGCAGGAGGCAGAGCTGAAGCCCAAGGTTGAGGGGCTTTCACCCAGCCCCTAGAGCCTGGCACTTTGAACTTGGACTTACAGCCTCCAAATTGTAAGAGAATAAACTCCTGTTTGTTAAAGCCATCCCATTGTATCTTCTTTTAGAGTGGCACTAGGTAACCAACACAGCAGGTCTAAGATCACAAAGTCAAGGGATGAGGAGGAAGGGGGAATCTTAGGGGGAAAATCAGATTTATTTGACTCTAAATATTGATATCAGCAGACAGAAACCATTTTGGCTGCTCCTGGTCAAATAGGCATAGAGTAGGTTGTCCCAGAGAAATAAAAGCCAAATATATTATTCTAAATTTTCTAGTAATTACATTACAAAGAATAAAAATAAATAGGTTAAGTTAATTTTAATTACTTTTTTAATGCAATATATCCAAAATATTGTCTGTCATTCAATAGGTAACCAATATAAAAATTACTAAGTATATATTTAACTTTTTTTTTTTTTAAACTAAGTCTTTGCAATTTAGTGTCTATCTTACACATGAAGGAGGCTTTCTCTGGGCCCATCTGCTGAGAGGGAGGGAGGAGAGGCTAAGCATCACTATTGCTTAATTAAGTATGGTTTTCTCCTTTCTGTACTTCCTCCATGCCCTGTTTAGTCACCACCATCATCATCTCTGAGATAAGAATGTCATGCTCCTTAAGCAGAACAGCGAAGTTCTTGCTAATGAGAGTCCTGACATAGAGGAAGAGGATTACGATGGAGAACACCTGGAGAAACTCAAGCAGAATTCACAAGAGGGTGTGGAATGCGGGATATAGCATTCCTGAGGTCAGATGGATTCTAGCTGAAGGTAAAGACTACCAGAAAGATGTTTACCTGTGTTTTATTAATTATGCAAAGTCATTAGACTATGTGGATCATAATAACTTATTAATACAATTGTGAGGAATTAAAATTCCAGAATACTTCATTGTGCTCATATGGAGCCTGTACATAGACCAAGAGACAGTTGTTTGAACAGAACAAGAGGATACTACATGGTTTAAAATCAGGCTGGGTGTGTGTCAGGGTTGTATGCTTTCACCACACGTATTCAATCTATATGCTGAGCAAATAATCCAAAAAGCTGGACTATCTGAAGAAGAACACACCATCAGAATTACAGGCAGGATCATTAACAATCTGTAACATGCAGATGGCACAACCCTGCTTGCTGAAATTGAAGAGGACTTGAAGCACTTACTGATGAAGACCAAAGACTCCGGCCTTCAGTATGGATTACACCTCAACATCAAGAAAACAAAAATCCTCATGGTTGTACCAATAAGCAACATCATGATTAATGAATACAGAAAAGGCTGAAGTTGTCAAGGATTTCATTTTACTTGGATCCACAATTAACACTCATGGAAGCAGAAGTGAAGTAATCAAACTATGCATTGCACTGGACACATATGCTGCAAAAGACCTCTAAAGTATTAAAAAGTAAAGACGTCACTTTGGGGACTAAGGTGCCTGACCCAAGCAATGGTCTTTTCAGGGCTAGACAATGAATAAGGAAGACTGAAGTAAAATTGGTGCCTCTGAATTATGGTGCTGGTGAAGAATATTTAAAACACCATTGGAAGAAGCACAGCCAGAACGCTCTTTAGAAGCAAGGTGAGACTTTGTTTCACCTGCTCTGGACTTGTTACCAAGAGGAAAGGGACCAGTGCCTGGAGGACACTGCTTGATAAAGTAGAGGGTCAGCAAACAAGAGGCAGACCCTCAACAAGATGGACTGACACAATGGCTGCAACAATGGAAAAATAGCAACAATTGTGGGGACAGCGCAGGACCAGGCAGTGTTTTTTTCTGTTGTACACAAGGTCACTATGAGTTGGAAACAACTCAACAGCATCTAACAACATCATCTTACTCTGATAGCATATCTCACTTGGAATAGCTACATTTCAAATACTCAGTAGCTAAATGTAGCTAATGACTACCCTTGGACAGTGCAGACATACATTTGTTTACAAATACTTTACCTTTCCCTAAATTTTATTTAAACAAAAAGCCTGATGAGATATATTATCAACAGAAGTACTCTAGATCTAGCTAGGTAGCAGGCAGCATATCAAATCCAGACAAAGAAGTGAGAAAATTAAAGAGCTTTTTTTTTTAAAAAAAAAAAAAAGGACGCTGGGGACAGGCTGACCTTATGCTTGTTTCTGAACAGTACAGTGGATGATAGCTGCTGTGAAACGGAGATCAGAGCAGGGATAACAAGGTTTCCCTGTGAGAAGTAAGTCAAGGTGTCTCTGAATACACAGTAGGTGGAGCACTGCATGTCCCCACCAAGGGACATGCTACTTTATGAAAGGTCAGGGTGGTGGCTTCACGGGTCTCTACCTCCGTCTCATCATCAGCAGGGCAGGTTCCCCAAGGAGGAATGACAGCCATGAGATGAATCGAATTTCCCAGCTCAGGATCACTGGCACTCCTGTAATCAGTCAGGAGCCCAGCTGAACGTTGCCTGTCTCACTTCCCCAGCTTCTGAGACCTCACAGCTGCACCTGCACCCAAGAACATTCTTTTTTTCTTCCTATAACCCCAAAAGTTGTTAGAAACTCTCACTTCTGAAAGAGAAAAAGGGTGAGATACTGATACATAAGCCTATGAAATGGAAGAGAACGCCTGCCTACCCCTCCTGGCTCTTCGCCCATATCTCTTTAAATTCCTCACTTCCTATTTTGTATTTGGTAATACCATCTGGCTACTGGGCACTGGCTCTCTCTCATTCTTTCTGTCTCTCATACACATACACACACATACATACACATTCCTTCATACACACACACACACACCTCACATACATGTATCTATGTATTGATCTTATCTATCTCTATCACTCCATCCTCTCTCTCTCTCTCTCTCTCTCACACACACACACACACACACACACACACCCCTTCTTCATATAAACACACACATACCTCCCTCACACTTATGTATCTTATGTACTGGTCTATCTTATCTCTTTCTCTCTCTCTCTGTCTCTCTCTCTCTCACACACACTCCTAGGTAGGAGAGACAATATAGTATTATGTAGTTAACCGACCATGCTTTAAAGTGAATCTCATTGCTGACATTAGCTAATTACTTGACCTCTGTGAGTGAGTTTCTTTATCTGAAAAATGGGAATAATAACTTGCCTACCTCACAGAGGCATGTGAGGACTGAAATGAGTTAATGTATGAAACTAAGTCTATTAGAAGCTCAAATGAGTAAAGCCAGGCCTGTAGCATGCTGAGAACTATATAAATGATTACTAATTACATCATTATCAAATGTTCAGTAAGTGATAGCAATGATTGTTATTGAAACTCCTACTCCCCCATCATAGTTTAGCTCACTCTGCTAGTCTTCCCTAACCAATGCCACTATAGTAACCCTTACCTGCCACACACAACAACAAAGTCACACACACTCACTCAGAGTTGATTCCCTCCTTGGACACTGGTGCTTCCCACTTCCCATTCTTACTACAATCCTATTGTACATAGTATCTATCTCTTTTTGATTTTGTTCCTCTCCCTAGAGAAGTGCTTCTTAAACATTAATGTGCAGATGAACTACCTTGGGATCTCATGAAAATGCAAATTTTTATTTAATGGATCTGGGGCCTGAGATTGTGCATTTCTAAAACATTTCCAACACATTTTCATATGATGCAGACACTGCTAGTCCATGGACAGGAGCTTTTTGCTCTGTTGTCTTCAGTAGTCATCTCAGCCCTTGGCACATGGCAGAAGAACACCAAATTCCTGCTCACTGACTGGAAATGGTAGGAGCTCTGGTGGCGTAGTGCCTAAGGCATTTGACCACTAACCAGAAGGCTGGCGGTTCAAACCCACCAGCCACTCCTTGGAAGGAAGATTGGGCAATCTACTTCTGTAGTGATACCGCCTCAGAAACCCAAGGAGGGGTCACTATGAGAGAGAGAGTAGAGAGACTGGAAATGATGCTACCTGTTCCTGGAACTCAGATTCCCCTTTATAGCCTGCCCACACATCTAGAATATGTGAGGTGCTTTGGGGGCAAGTGAAGATTCTCAAGTATAATCACCCTCACAATAAACTCACCTGAAAAGTTGTGTTCAGCAGGGAAGCAACTCCGGGGTGTGAAAACACTGTGTGCAGAGTCACCACCTCCTAACAAAATGTGTGCACATAATTTTAAGTAGTGAGTGACCAGGGAAGGAGGCTCTCAAGGAGTCACTCAGTTCACCCTGAGAAATCAGTGACAAAGTGTTCTCAGTTAACAGCTCAATGTTTCCAAGCTTACCGGGAGTGGTCAACTTTCACTGGCGGGGCAAAGACCAAGCTGTTCACCTGTCCTCCTAGCCACCTCCCACTTAAACTGACTGATATTTGGGAAGGTCTCTGGAAAACAAAGCCTTTGCTGATGTTACAAAATCATATTTTCCCTTAATCGCCTGTCAGGAGGAAGCATGAGGGAAGGGATAATTCCACCCAGAACCAAAAGACTTGGATTTCATTTACATATTTGCTGAATTCTTACTGTGTGAGGCACCATTCCAGGTACTGAGAAAATGCAAATTCTCTGCCCTCATGGAACTATTTTCTCATAGAGGAAGGCAGACAATAAACTTACAAGCAACACATACCCAATGTACTGCTAAGCACTTGGATGGAAAACAAAACAAAAGGACAAATAAGGCAAAAATACAGTCTCAGGGGGACATGGAAGGCAGCTCTGAGGAGGAAGAGTTAAACATGTTATTCAGTCATGTTTAAGAAATAGCAACTGATGTGGCTGGAGCAGAGTAAGTGAGGCAGAGAGAGAAGGCAGAAGTCAGAAAAGCAAGGCCAAAGAGGGCCTGGTAAGCCCTGGGAAGGAATTTAGTTTTTTAATTAGGTAGACCCAATTTTAAAGAACTCTCCGGCTAAGATGTGGAGAATAGAGAGTAGATTGCCCAACCTTCCTTCTGAGGAGTGTAGCTGGTGGGTTTGAACCACCAGCCTTCTGGTTAGCAGTCAAATGCCTTAGGCACTATGCCGCCAGAGTTCCTAATTTCAAAGACCTCTCTGGCTGAGATGTGGAGAATAGGCAGTAGGGAGGCAAGAGTGGAAGTAGGGAGACCAGATGGGAAGCTGCAGCAAAAATAGTCCAGGTGAAGAGGGTGGTGGGTGAGCTCATGATGCCTGAGATCCCAACAGGACTTTGCTGATGGACTGGGTGAAAGGGTCGTAGGTGATGTCTCAGTTTGGGCCCTTGAGCCTGATGTGATAGGCAGAATAATGGCCTCTAAAGAAGTCCACATCCTAATCTCTAAAACTTGTGACTATACTACCTTATATGAAAAAAGGGACTTTGCAACTGTGATTAAGTTAAGGTTCTTGAGATGAAATGATGCTGAATTTTCTAGACGGGCACAATTTAAGCACTAGGGTCCTTAAAAGTTAAAGAGGAAAGAAGGAGAGTCAGAGGAGATGTGACAATGGAAGCAAGGTCAGAGTGATGCGGCAGCTCTACAAGCTAGGAGAGGCAGATTTTCCCCCTGGAGCCTCCAGAAGGAACCCAACCCTGACGGCCCATTTCAGACTTCTGACCTCCAGAACTGTAATAAATTTGTGCTGTGGTAATTTGTTACAGCAGCAAAATGAAACACCTGGGTTAACTGCCATACCGTTTATCAGGTCAGCCTGGGCATACTCGATTAATAGAGTTGCAAGGAAAAACTCACCCTCTGCATTCTCAAGACCTGCCATTCTCTCCCCTTCACCCATGCCTAGTCTAGCCTTGCAAAACTTTAACTGTGAATTAGAAGGTTGGCAGTTCAAGCCCACCAGACACTCCTCTGAAGGAAGACTGGGCAATCTGCTTCTGTAGAGATAGTGCCTCAGAAACCCAAGGAGGGCTCACTATGAGTCGAATCAACCTGACAGCAGTGAGTTTGGTTTTTCGGTTTACCTCGTGTCCAACAGCCAGTTACGGGGATGTGTATATTTTATTTCCTGCTAAATTATTACTAACTTTGAATGGGCCTTAGAGAACAGGCAGAAAAGTCCAACTTTCTACCAAGTACAGGATCCATCTATTCATTCATTGCACAAAACTCTGGTGAATGAATACTGGCTGAGGATGGGCTCTGTGCTGTGTACTCCAAATAGAGTGTAGAAGAAGCAGGCCCATGGCCAGGAGGCTATTCCTCTTGCAGGCTCTGTCGCCCTGTGAGAGAGGCATTTGCTCTTCATGAGCTATGGGAGTCTTTTTGTTCTGCTATTTAAGGTGTACATAACCTTGAGCCAATCCCCAAGCCAAGTTTCATCATCTGTAGAGACGAAGTCCCCAGAAAACACTAAACACACTGCTTGGTCCTCATTAAGGGCTCAATAACTAGCCACCCTACTTGCTGTTATAGTTATTATTGTTATCCAAGCTTCACTTTGATTTTTGTTTATTGTGGTAAGTATAATATAACCAACAATGTGCCATTTCAACATTTCCCAGATGCACAATTCAGTGACATTAATTACATTACATTAATTACATTCATGAATTACATTCGTCATGTTGTGCAACCATCACAACTGTTTCCAAACATAGTTATTTATATATATAAGCATCCTAAAATATGACTCCTTGTAATGTGTTCTGGTGGCATAGTGCCTACAGCATTTGACTGCTAGTAAGCAAAATTCCTCCTCCCCTTGATAACCTTAAAATATTTAAGGGCAGCTTAATCATCATCTCTTCATCTCTATTTGAGAAAATATACCCAACTCCTTTACCATTCCTCACATAAGGTGACTTCGAGAACCCTTCCACATCTTCGTTGTTTGTTCTTGTTTGTATTTATGTTCGAGCACAGCCCTCTTAAAACATGCCCCTCAGAATGGAACACAGTGGCCTGACCAGTGTCAAGTATAATGGAACCATTACAGAGTTAATTTTTAGCATTAAAAGACGTTATAATCATTGTTTCAATGGTTTGTGAGCAATGGCAAAAGTCCAGAAAACCTTCTCCAAGTGTAAAACGTCACTGAAATTCAAGGTTGGATCCTCTAGATGGGTGGCCAGTGTTTCAGAGAGTTACTTAGGTCATTCCTAAGTGTCCAGCATCTTCCTGGCAATATCAAACTAAAACTAAACGCACTGGCATTGAGTTGATTCCAATTCATAGCAACCTTGTAAGACAGGAGAACTCTGGTGGCACAGTACCTAAGGCATTTGACTGCTAACCAGAAGGCTGGTGGTTCAAACCCACCATCCACTCCTTGAAAGGAATGTTGGGCAATCTACTCTCCCAGTGATACCACCTCAAAAACCCAAAAAGGGGTTGCTATGAATCGGATCCAACTCAATGGCAGTGAGTTGGGTTTGGTTTTGGTTTGTAGAACAGAGAAGAACTGTCCCATAAGATTTGCAATTCTATAAATTTTTACAGAAGCAGACTACCTCATTGCTCTCCCATGGAGTGTCTGGTAGGTTAGAACCACTGACCTTTTGGTTAGTAGCAGAATGATTTAACCACTGTGCCACATGAGCACTTTTTCCTGACAATAAAACCTGGTAATTTCCTCCCTGTCTTTGGGTGCGGTACTCCCTATGAAGTGATTCTGAACCCAAGTCCTTTGTGGAAATATTGCCATCGAGCAAGAAAAGATTTTTTGTAAAAATTAGTTCACTTGTAAGGATTTTCACATGAAACATATGATTCCTGATAGAAATACGATTTAGGAGAAAACAAGGCAATGAGTTTGGGGGTTTTTTAGTGCCTAAGGCATCTGACTGCTAACCAGAAGACTGGTGGTTCAAACCCACCAGCCACCCCTAGGAAGGAAGATTGGGCAATCTACTTCCATAGAGATACCACTGGGGAAACCCAAAGAAGGGCTGCCATGAGTTGAATTGATTCAATGGCAGTGAGTTTGGTTTTTGGTTTTGGTAATGTTTAAAACCTTACTATGTGTCTCATAAATACAATTTCATTTAATCCTACCATTCCTATGAGGTAGGCAGTATTTTTACCTAATTTTTCAGACAAAAAAGTTGAGATTTAGAAAGATAAGGTAACTTGCTTCAAGTCATCTAGCTTGTAAATAGCAGAAGTGGGATTTCCACACATCTGTTTCCATAGAGCCTGCTCTGACCATCATCTTACCATTATGCTACACAGCCTCCCAAATAACTCAGTAACTAGGTAACTGGACTCCTTGGTTTTCATGTCACTGTCTGGAATTGTCTTTAATTTGCCAGCTTTAGGCCAGCACTTTCTCCAAGCTCAGAGTGGCTGGCAGAGTCTGTTCATTCAAATTAGCATTTTAGATTTATGCTAATGATATTGCTGTTTGCATCACCTTCAGAAAGACAGAAAACTTGAGTGGGCTGTAATGACTCAGATCAGAGAGAACGCTACAGGTAAAAGTCCATTTCTTATTAAGTTTTTAAACTCAAATCAATAAATTTGTCCAAGTGTTTTTGCTTATGCAGCAAAATTCTCTTCCATCACATTTTCATTTTTGGGAAATGTTAGGTGAACTTAACACCCCCTGTTCCTCTTTATCCTCAAACTAAACGAAAAGATAGACTTTCCATAAACTAGTAAGCTTTAGAGCCACGTACAACCTGAAGAATGGGCCTAAAGCAGAATTAGAATACATGTCTACACATATCTGTACACACAAAAAAAATACCACATTAGTAAAAGAAACTAACTCTGGTTGACTTAAAAAGTGGAGAGAGGCGATTTTTTTTTTTAGAAGAATACTGTTATATTACAGAATCAAAGAGTAGAATACAAGGTGTTAAGGTCTAGAACAAGCACCTGGAACATGTGAAAAACCCAGGAATATACTCTCCTCTCTGATTTCATCTTAAAATTCTCTTTATGGGTTTACTTCATTTCTCCATCTCTGCTCTTCAAGCTACTTTACATAACATGGCCCCCAGCAGCTCTTCAGTTTGCAGGTCTTCCATTTCAGCCATCAGATAAAAAGTCAACTTCCCTTTCACAATTTCAATTCCAACACCCAAGAAATCAAATGAGAAAATTCCCTGGACCAAGTGACTGTAACTGGGACACAGGGTAACCTAAAGTAGCATGGCTTATTCCATGGTTATTATGGAGCTAGTGTAATAGAGAAGCTATTCCCAGAATTGGGGGGGAAGAGGAGGAGATGGGACACACAAGCGATAGACAAAATAATGTATGCGCTCTACTCATCCTTCCTGAGGTAGACACTTTTCTGAAATGGGAAGGAAACTCCTAGTTCAAAGTAGCCTATGAGTCCTTATGATCCAGTGCATCTGCCACTCTATCAATCTCCGGGAGCTTACACCAATTGCACTCACCTTATCTGCTTTTCAATACTACAATGACAGACGCTCCTTTTCACTCCAAAGCCTTCACATAAGTGCCCAACACTCCCCATCCCTCCCACTCCTGCCACCTCCACCTCAACCTTTTTTCTTCTCAGACTCCCTCATGACACTGTGCTATTCCTAGTCATATCACTGACCAAAACTGAAATTAAAGTACTGTATAGCTTTTTAGTTGACGTTTTTCTTTTCCATCACAGTACAAGTGTAACAAGAGCCACAGTGGTCTCTGGTGCTTGTATCTAATAGTACAATGCTCTGCAATGGCAAATGCTAAAATAATACTTAATATATATCCTCAAGTAAAAATATGAGCAAGTGAACTAGGCCAAATTCTAAAATTTCAAATTTAATGGTATCCAAAAAGGTAGGAGTGGCTTAGAACTGAATTTTTCTCACACCTCATTTTCAAACTCAAAACACTTACATAGGCAGGAACCAACTGGCAGATGATGGCTGGCAAGCAAAACCCCAAAAGCATAAGAGAGGCTTTGTTACACACCAAGGCAACCCTGAAAACAAAGTCAGACTGTGGTCCACCAAGAAGTAGAATTCTTGCACTCTAAGAAGCCAAGTACATGTTCTCATGCCCACTGCTTTCCTAAAAACAAGCAATGAGCCACTCATTTGGAAACCAGAAACCTCAAACCATCAAGGTTATTTTTAACCTAAAATCAAAAGATACACTACCAAATGATCACTGCTTAAGATCCCCAGCTAAACCACCTTTTGTGATTTTAATACTGAGTGTGACTTTGGAATAAGAGTGAGTGTTTTCTTCGTTTTGGGATGCCGTCGAATTGGCTGCAACTCATAGTGACCCTATATGTACAAAAGAACGAAACACTACCCAGTCCTGCACCATCCTCACAATTGTTGCTATGTTTGAACCTGCTGTTGCAGCCACTGTGTCAATCCATCTTGTTGAGGATTTTCCTCTTTTTTGTTTACCCTCTACTTTTCCAAGCATGATGTCCTTCCCCTGAGACTGGTCCCAGCTGATAAGATATGTAAAGTATATGATATGCCATCACGCCATCCTTGCTTCCAAGGAGCATTCTGTCTGTACTTCTTTCAAGAGAGATTTGTTCAGTCTTCTGGTAGTCCATAGTATATTCAGTATTCTTCACCAACATCATAATTCAAAGGCATCAATTCTTCTTTGGTCTTCCTTATTTATTGTCCAATATAGGAGGCAACTGAAAATACCATGGCTTAGGTCAAGTGCACCTTAGTCTTCAAAGTATATCTTTGCTATTTAATATTTTAATATTTTGCAGAAAATTTGCTCTATGCAATATGTCACCTGAGTTATTGACTGCTGTGTCCATGCATGTTGATTATGGATCAAAGTTAAACAAAATCCTTGACCATTTCAATCTTTTCTCCATTCATTATGATGTTGCTTATTGGTCTAGTTGTCAGGATTTTTGTTTTATTTATGTTGAGGTGTAATCCATACTGAAAGCTGTAGTCCTTGATCATCATCAATAACTGCATGTACTAAATGTAAATTATTTCCCTTCAAAATGACTTCAAAAAAGAAAAAAAAAAAAATTATAAGGTCCTGGATAGACAGGGAGAATAATGTGGAACAAAACTCAAGATCATTAAAAAGAACAGGCTTATGGTCAGATAGAAACTGGAAGAACCCCCAAGTCTATGGCTTTTAGTCACACTTTAGACCTGGCACTAGTCACCCTTCAGACCTGGAACTGATCCCATCTCCATGGCTCAATTTTCAGCCAAACAATAGACAGGTCTGTAACACTGGGGAGGTATACACTCCTTAGAACAATAAACCATGTGATTAAAAGGACAGCATTTGCCCAAGGACAAAGTTCAGAAAACAAGAAGGGTTAGGAAAGAAGGAGGTATGGAAACAGGAAATATAAGGAGGAAGTGGCATGAGTGATGTTATATAATGGGTATTGCAATCAATGGCATGAAGCAAAACGAGTATGAACTGTTGAATGGAAAACAGATTTGCTCTGTAAACCTTCACCAAAATCACAATAAAAAGTTCAAGAAAAAAAAATTACTGAATTCGTGACAACTTTTTGTTATTTTATTTCTTAAATTATATTTCATGAAAATTGCAGTTACCCTAAATCAGAAATAAATCATGAAGGGAGCAACCCAGTGTACTGACATGCAGAAAATATACCAAAACCAATCCTAACTTTTGAGGGCCAAATTTCCACCAAAAAGTACCTAGAAATATATCTTGGAACATAATAGAGCTGAGATGTGATCCGATAGCAGCAGCTTCATTTATTTTTTTTCTTTGAAAAAACAAGACCCAATTCTGAAGAGTAGAGAACAAAATATGAACCATGCTGTTCTTTTAAATGAAGACAAAGCTGCCATGTCAATTACCTTGCTACTGTGGGTGTGAACTCTTCCTTCTTGGCAAACTGTGGACTCTCCTTACACTATTTCCACCAGGAATCAAGCTATTAGATCCAAGAGGAAACACCTAACATTTACAAATGTTCTTCAAGCTGTTTCTTTGCTAACTCTTTCCATGTATGTTTTTTCTTCAGCTGTACAAATTCAGTTTTCTTATAAGTAACACAGAGTACTTTGTTATGCACCCTTCATTTTAGTAATATTCATATTCTGTAATATGGAGAAACAATATGTTCACTGTTGAACTTTAAAAAAAGAAAAAAGAGGAAATTAGAAAGAAGAAAATAAGTAAGTGATGTCATTGATTAGAGTCCCTAGGTGAGTGATGTAAACAGTTAAATGCATTTAGCCACTAAATGAAAGGTTGAAAATTCTAGTACACCTAGAAGCACCTTGGAAGAAAGGTCTGGTGATCTACTTCTGAAAATCAGCCAATGGAATGCTGTGCAGAACAGTTGTACTCTGACACACACGGGTCACCATGAGTGCAACTGACTCAACATCAACTGTGTGTGTGTGTGTGTGTGTGTTTTAATGTCATCACTAAGCTATTTAGTTTCACTATTCTGGGATCAATGCAGGACAGACATTCCCTGTCCTTGGTGAAATTATAGGGAAGAAACTGACAACCAGCCACAGAAATAATGAATTTCAATTTTGATAAAAGCTATAAGGAAAAAAATACAAGGTAAGATGCTAAGTAAACTACAATAGGGCCCCATGTTCTAGTTAATACTTTGATATTCACAATTCCTCTATTTTTCAGAGCTATTGTTAAATATAGACACATTTTTTACCCACTTGGGATTGAATAGTGCTTACTGCTTTAGCATAGTAATTTCATTTTTCAGTTACTAAGCTAGATTCCACAGACAAAGGCGTTACTTGTCTCAGAGTTTCCCTAAGAAATACCAGGAAACAATGGTGGACAAGACAGCCATCACTGAGATATAACTGGGCATAGATCTCTCTGAAACAGTCAATCTTTGGCCCAAGGGAACCACTGTTGGGAGCTGGGTGAGGTCATCATATCATCATGACATCAGAAAAGTACAATCAAAATTACATGGCAATAAATTCTAGATTTTTCTTTCTCCTTGTAGTGTCATTTGGGCACTTCCATACCTCCCCTGCCCTTTAAGATGTGGTTAAGATTGGTAGGACCCCCCACCTCCATCACTGATGGAAATATAAATTTCTCACTAAGCTATCTCCAAAGTTGTAGCACAGCTATGTTCCAAAGGCCACCTCTAACTACCCGTACCCATGGCCACTGAGTCAATTCTGACTTCTAATGACCCCAAAGGAGAGAGGAGAACTGCCTCAAAGGGTATCCATGACTACTGTAGTCTTCTCAGAAGCAGAGTGCCACATCATCCTCCCACAGAGTGGCAGAGAGGGTTCAAGTCACCAACTTTTAGTCAGCAGCTGAGCTTATTAACCACTGCACCACCAGGAATATCACCTCTGCCTGCAGAATTTTATTTCCACATTTGCTATCTCTGTTCTATCCTACATCAATCTAAATACAAAATCTCAATATCTGTCTCATTTTGTACAAAATAATTCAGTTAAACATCATTTATGAGTAAAGTAAGAGTTACTAAAGATTTCTAGGCCACAGAAACCAGATAGCACAGCATACAGCAAACTAAAATCTCACATTAGACATTACAGTGTGTAATTTTCCTATTGTTGTTGTTAGGGACCATCAAGTCAGCTCCAACTCACAGTGACCCTATGTACAAGATGAAACACCGCCTGGTCCTGTGCCATCCTCATAATACTTGCTATGCTTGAGCCCACCATTGCAGCCACTGTGTCAGTCCATCTCGCTGAGGGTCTTCCCCTTTTTCGCTGACCCCTCTACTTTACCAAGCATATCCTTCTCTAGGGACTGGTGCCTTGTGACAACGTCACCAGTGCAGGTGAGATCAAATGGGGCCATTCTTGCTTTTAAGGAGCATTTCGGCTACACTTCCTCCAGGACAGATTTGTTCATTCCGGCAGTCCATGGTATTTTCAGGATTCTTCGCTAACACCACAATTCAAAGGCATCAATTCTTCTTTGGTTTTCCTTACTCATTGCCCAGCTTTCATGGGGCAACTGGAAATACCATGGCTTGGGTTAGACGCACCTTAGTCTTCAAAGTGATATCTTTGCTCCTTAACACCTTAAAGAGGTCTTTTGCAGCAGATTTGCCCAGTGCAATAAGCTGTCTGATTTCTTGACTGCTGCTTCCTTGGGTGTTGATTATGGATCCAAGTAAAATGAAGTGCATGACAACTTCAATCTTTTCTCCATTTATCATGACGTAGTTCATTGGTCTGGTTGTGAGGATTCTTGTTTTCTTTATGTTGAGATTTAATCTATACTGAAGACTGTACTCTTTGATGTTCATCATTTAGTGCTTCAAGTCTTCTTCACTTTCTTTGAACAAGGTTGCTTCAATTGCATATCACAGGTAACAATCCTCCAATCCTGATGCCACATTCTTCATATAGTACAGCTTCTCGGGTTATTTGCTCAGCATACAGGTTGAATAAGAATAGTGAAAAGACACAGTCCTGACACACTCCCTTCTTGATTTTAAACCATACAGTGTCCCCTTGTTTGTTCAAACGACAGCCTCTTGGTCTATGTACACATTCCTCAGGAGTACAATTAAGTGTTCTGGCATTCCCATTCTTCTCAAGGTTATCCATAATTTGTTATGATCCACACACAGTCAAATGCCTTTTATAGTCAATAAAGCACAGGTAAACATCTTTCTGATATACCTTGCTTTTTAGCCAAGATCCATCTGATAGCAGCAATGATATCCCTCATTCCATGTCCCCTTCTACAACCAGCTTGAATTTCTGGAAGTTCAGTATTGCTGCAACTCTTTTTGAATCATCTTTAGCAAAATTTTACTTGCATGTGATATTAATGATATTGTTTGATATTTTCCACATTTTGTTGAATCACCTTTCTTAAGAATGGGCACAAGTACAGATCTCTTTTAGTTGGTTGGCCAAGTAGCTGTCTTCTAATTTCTTGCCATAAACAAATAAGGGCCTCCAGCACTGCATCCATTTGTTGAAACATCTCAGTGGGTTATATTCCATCATTCCTGGAACCCAATTTTTAGCCAATTCCCTCAGTGCAATTTGGACTTCTTTCAATATCAGTGGTTCTTGATCATATGCTACCTCTTGAAATAGATGAATATCAACCAATTCTTTTTTGTACAGTGACTCTGTGTATTGCTTCCATCTTCCTTTGATGCTTCCTGCATCATTGGACATTTTTTGCCATAGAATCTTTCAGTATTGCAACTTGAAACGAAGTTTTCCCTTCAGCTCTTTCAGCTTGAGAAACACTGAGCATGTTCTTCCATTTTGGTTATTTAACTCCAGGTCTTTGCACATTTTATCATAATATTTTACTCTGTCTTCTCAAGCCACCACTCAAAATCTTCTGTTCAGCTTTTTTATCTTGTCATTTCTTCCATTTGCTTTAGCTACTCTACAAGTGCAAGTTTCAGAGTCTCTTCTGACATCCATTTTGGTCTTTTCTTCCTTTCTTGTCTTTTTAATGACCTTTTGTTTTCTTCATTATGATGTTCTTCATGTCTTCCCACAACTCATCTGATCATTCATGTTCAATGCATCAGTTTTATTGTTCAGATAGTCTATAAATTCAGGTGGGATACAATCAAAGTCTTATATTGGCTCTTGTGGACTTTTTCAATTTTTTTCAGCTTCAACTTGAACTTGCCTATGAGCAATTGATGGTCTGTTCCACAATCTGCTTCTGGTCTTGTTTTGCCTGATGATAGTGGGCTACTCTACTCCATTGCATCTTTCCACAGATGTAGTCAATTTGATTCCTGCATATGCCATCCAGCGAGGTCCATGTATATAGCCACCATTTAAGTTGTTGAAAAAAGGTATTTGCAACAAATAATTTATTGATCTTGCAAAACTCTATCATTTACTCTCCGGCAACATTTCTATCACCAAGACCATATTTTCCAACTACAAATAATTTTTCTTTGTTTCCATCTTTCGCATTCCAACCACCAGTAATGATCAATACATCTTGATTGCATGTTTGGGCAGTTTTAAACTACATAAGTTGGTAAAAATATTCAACTTTTTCACCTTTGGCTTTCGTGGTTGGTGCATATATTTGAATAATAGTAGTATTAATTGGTCTTTCTCCCAAGCAGAGGCAGTCCCCTCCTTAAAGGAAAGTCTGGTACTAGCTATTGAGATTATAACATTTTCTGTTTTTTTATATTGGGCTTGTAGATAGAGACTCTGTACCATGATAAAGCAGCCAGTCACTGTAAGACCATCACTCGCTGACACTTGCAATCTGTTTACATAGGCATGCTTCTTCATCCTTGAACTCTCAGGTCCAGAAAGGCCCTTAGAGATCATCTAACACAACTTTCTTACTTTATAGATGAGGAAATAGGTCTGGTAAGCTTACTTTCTCAAGGCCACAATGCAAATTGATGAATTTTGCTAGGTACTCTCTTTCCCAATGGTGCTGTTTATAAGTTTATTCACACACACATATCTGCTCAGAGTCATAGTATTAATCCAGACCATTCTAAAATAAGCAAAGCAAAAAGTTACAAGTTTATTTTTGAAATAATGAATAGGTATTAGTTTGTACTTCCTTTATAAAGGAGGCACAGTCTTATAACTTGCCCTAAGTGAGTGGTAACTTTCAAATGTCCCTGGGAATATCAATATCCAGGTCTACAGTCACATTAAGGTATATAAAGTAGAAGACAGGTAGATAAAGAGGAACCAGGCATGGCCAGCCTGCTAATTTCCATCAAGATATCTAAAAATAAACAAGCAAACTAAAATTCAAGGATTAATTCTCATCTCGCTGCCTGACCTGCTCATAGTCTGTCTTATAATTATAAAAATGAACGTACAATTTAGTACTTTTTCAAATACTGGTCATTTATTCCACAAAAATCTTTCTTAATAATCTGTGAGTAGAGGAAACAACAAAACTAAGCAACATGATCCCTTATTAAACCTATGTTTCAAAGAGCACACTCTCAGCTAAACATTCCTTAACCTTCTTGGTCAGCACCTACACGTTGGGAGAAATGTCCCATCTCAGTTTTCAGGATAGAATGACTTCACCCAATATATGCCTTAAAACCCAGGCCCTGGCTGGTACCCTGGCAAGCAGGCAAAGCCAAGAGCAAGCAATTGCAGATGCTGCCTCAGCCTCTCCCTGCTCAGCCTCACCACAGAGGAAACTGGGTTCTCCAAAATGCTACATCAACACAGTAAGGCACCAAGCAGGACACAATGCTCTATGGACAGGAGCCACCAAAGAAATTGAAAAAGTGAAGACAGGACTTGGCTTCCTCTCCACTGCAAGGAACATTCCAGAATAGCTTACGGAAAGCCACCCGCTGCTTTGGACAATGAGTGTCTTTGACCAATTGTGCCACAGGTCTTGAAAACAAGTGACAAACACCCAGCCCTCGGGTTTCATGTCCTTTCCACCTCAGTTCACTTTACATGAGGCGTTGGTTGTCTGCATGGAAGCAAAATGTCCATCTAGTTCAAGAATTCTCCTGTTACTCTTAATGGACAGGGGATATCAAGAGTGTAACCAGGAAGAAAGTCAGCAAAAAAACTTTACCTACTCTTTTCTAATCTGTCCACTTCTGTTTACGTTGATGAAAGTCGCATATATCAAGTCACCAATGCAAACTGTATGACAAATGAAGCCTAAGTACCTTTGTTCTCTTCCTCTTCTAGGACTCAAAGTTACATATGATTCCTTCTGGGAATGCAAAAGCTGCACCAGACCTGTCAGAAAAACCATAAATCATCTAATTAAGTAATATGAAAACAGTGCCAATAAAACTCCATATAGTGTGGAGGTTTTCTGATTAGCTGCCATGTTGCTATGGACTAAGTAACCTCAAAGGAAAATGGTCCTTTGTTTTCATATGAAAAAAATATCATTTTCTTCAGACATTCTATATAGAGACACACAAATACACACACATTTGTAGATTTAACAACTGATGTTCTTTCTTTCTTCAAAATGACTAAAACTTCCGCTAATATCCAGTCCACCATACCTTACCACTAATGGGATTTTCCTTTTGCTCCCTGCCAGAATCTTTGTTTCAATCTTTAGATTTAAATCCCCAAAACAATATTTTAGAGACCCTTCACACCAAGACTCAGATGCACAGGTAAAAAAATGGAGCCTTTGTAAATGACATCTTTTTGAGCATTAAGTACAGTGAAACATATGACAGCCTGAACTCAACAGGAAGACCCTATTTTCCTGGGTCTCATAAGTTTTCTGCCTTTGACAGGGTGCAGTCTTGCCACTTTTCTAGTGTTCATTTTAATGGCAAATATTTGAGTTTTCCTTCTCTGACAGGTTTCCACATTAAACAGGTTCCAGATTTCAAGACTTTACTAAAATCCTGCAGTTATTTTGTCTCTTTTCTTTTCCATCTGTTACACTTTAAAATGTTTCCCCTCCCCAAAGAGTACTATTGATGCTCCAACCCTTGTACCTATAAACATGACTTTGTTTGAAGAACCCAGTTTGTTGCCTTGATGAGGTCATACTGGAGTAGACCCACAGGGAATAGAGTGAGTCTTAAACCTAATCACTTCTGAGTGATATCTTATAAAAAAAAAAAAAAGGCAAAATAGACACAGAGACGAGAAGACAGATACCATGTGAGGACCCATCTATAAGCAAAAGAAAACCAAGGATTGCTGGCAGACACCAAAAAGTAGGAGAGAGGCTCACAGATAGGAATCAACATGGCCAGGATCCTAATTTGGACTTTTAGCCTCCAGACTGTAAAACAATAAATATCTATTCTTTAAAGCCACCCACTTGTGGTATTTTTCTGTTATGGTAACACTAGGAAACTAAGACACTATCTCAGCTCCAGTGATGAACAAACAGGACATGGCTGAGCACAGTTCTATACAAGAATCTGGGTTGAGCTTCTAACTCTATTCTCTATTTGCAGTAGATAGGTCTTGTTTTAGAGGGAAGAACATTACTAAAGAAGAAAGTGGTACATTGTGAAGCTGGGATTCCTAAATGCAGGTTTTCAGATGGATCTGTAAGGGCTTGAGAATCCCTTCAAATTATATGCAAAACTGTGTTATTTATTCTATGCATTTTAATGAAAAAAGACTCCATAGATATCAACAAAAGCACTAACACCTCAATGAAATTTAGGAACTAGAAGCAAAGTTCAGTAAATGCTTATTGAAGGAAGTGACTAAAAGAATCAGCATGAAGAGCTTCAGACCACTACCAGTCTTGACCTTCCATGATCAAATTCCTCTTCAGAAGAACTTTAAAGATGGTGCAACATATCTAAGAGTCAGATCTGTCCTCTCCCCTACATGTTTTACCAAACATGACTCAGAAACCCAAATACTTTTGAAAATCAATCCAAGTATGAAGAATCTCTAGCCTAGATGATTTTGCAAATGTCTCCAGACAGAATGTGGAGGATTATGAGCTCTGAGGAAGATAGGAAAATTTACAGGAGCAGAAATTAACAGAGACTATACATTGGGGATGAAAAAGGAAGGAATATGTGCAATAAAGAACATAGACCTGCCAAAGAAACTCTCATTCCTCCTCATATTGTGTCTTCTTCTGAGCCTATGTACAAGGGCTGCCCACACTGGCTCACTCACAGGGTTGTTTTGAACATGAAGTGGATTGGGGAGGAAGGAAAGAGAAAAAAGAGTTGGCCATAATAGGGTCCATACCAATTGATAAGGAGGAACTGTAAGTAGGAGGCTCTACATACTAAGAATAAAACCAAACAGAGAGGTCGGAAGATGGCATCCTACAGATAATACGCACAATCACTCCCTCTTCCATCTGAAACTCAGAACAACCAGGTGAAGTACATACAAATAAAGACACTAGAGTTATGAGCAGCTAAGGAGAAGATACAGTATTAGATTCAATGAAGGCAAAGAAAGAGAGCAGGCTAAGCAACTGAGAAAGAAAAGGCAGGCCCACCCAGATGGCAGAAACAGAGACAAAAGACGTTGAGGAGGACCTTTAAAAAAGAAGTGGGGGGAGCACCACTGAACCCACAGGTGCTGGGGACTCAAAATGGCCTCATCAGGAGTTTTACAAGGTGAGCTGAGACTTTATGGGGGTGAAAATCTTAAGGGGAAACAGACTGGGACCCCCGTGGCTTGGGCTGCCATGGAGTCTGGAGCAGAGGGGGAGAAAGGGAGGAGAATTGCCCTCCAAGTTGGTAGAGCCCTGGAGCAGATGCAAGGCAGTGGGTTTGGGCCCATCTCCTGGAAAGCCTTTGTGGTCCAGATTGAATCTGTACACTGGGTTTTTGCAGCTTATCAGTCCACCCAGAGAGGGGTAATGCTTTCTTCTTTGGGACTACTTCCAGATTTGAAACAGGTAGGTGCCATCCTCAGAAAAGGCCCCCAAAAGGACCTGCGCTACCCTTTCTGTATCTATTCTACTGACTGAATTATCTCACTCTAAGCAGAAAACTCCTTCGGCCCTTTTATCCTATGGTTCTCCTTCTGGTGTTTTTCTCTTTTTCCTTTTTTCCTTACCTCATGCAACAGGAGAAACATACTAAACCTCCACTAAGCAATGATAACTACTGTACCGAACACTTCACCCAATAGACTGCTAATACCAATAGTGACTGCACCACAGGATCAACAACAGATAGTAGACAACACCTGTTCATTCTAACACCAAATCCTATTCACAATGAACAGACACCTGCACCCACATCCCTACCAGTAATTACACCAACACAGAGCTGGTGAGTGACCCAGTACAGCTGAGTTAATAACCTAAGAAGTACACCTGCTACACATTCCAAGATACAGTAAAACATAAAATCAGAGAGAAACAAATACATAGCTAACAATAAAGGACAACAACTTCAAAATGTCTAGGAAACAACAGAGAACTCAAAACAAACAAACAAACAAACAAAACAGGACAAGATAACAAAAATAAAATGCAGAGTAAAGAATTATGTGTCTTAGAGGAAGAACAAGCAATAGATCTGAGAAGGAAGTTAGAAGGTATATATATATATGACCCTCCAAGAGCTCAAGGAAACCATAATCAGAAATAACAAGAAGAAAGACAGTACCCTGGAAGAATTCAAGAAAACCATTCAAGAACAAAATAAAAGATAATTACTCAATTAGAACTAAAAAAAAAAAAAACACTAATTAGAAATCCAGAAGATGAACATTAGAATTACAGAGATAGATAACACAGTGGAAGGACTAAAGAGTAGACCAGAACTACATGAAGAACACATTGCCCAGCTAGAAGACAGGTCTCTTGATGCCAGCCTATATGAAGAAAAATCAGAATAAAGATTCAAAACAAATGAAGAAAACCTAAGAGTTATATGGGATGACATGAAAAGAAACAACACATGCCTGATTCAAATATCAGAACAAGAGGAGGAAAAAAAAATTATCAAAGACCTGCTAACAGAAAATTTTCCAAGGAAGAAAAGGTATTCAGCCAAGAAGCTCAACCCCATACTGGATAGATACCAAGAGAAAGTCACCAAGACATCATAACCAACTTTTCAGAAGCAAAGACAAAAAGAACTTTGGGAGCAACTCAGGAAAAAAGAAATGTCACTTACAATGGAAAAACAATAAGATTAAGTTCTGATTTCTCAGCAGAAACCATGCAAACAAGAAGGCGTGGGATGTCATAGATAAAACCTTGAAGGAAAAGAACATCCAACCAAGAATTATATCCAGCGAAATTGTCCTTCAAATATGAGGGTGAAATCAAGACATTCTCAGACAAACAGAAATTAACAGGGTTTGTAAAAAAAAAAAAAAAAACACACCATTCCTACAAGAAATGCTAAAGGGAGTTAGTGCAATAGAGAGCACACATCAGAGAACAACAAATTAAAATCAAGATGCTTGAGATCTTGGATTCCAAGATGGCGCAATAGGCAGAAAGACTGCACAGAACCTCTTCAACAAAAAAAAGGGGAACCAATTAACATAGACACAGAAGATAATCCTGGACCCCTGAGCCTTGAAGGGAAATATATAGAAGTGGACTAAACCCCAAATAGCAGAAGAATTTGCATGAAAATACCAGAAAAGGAAACATACAGAGCTGCAGTCTAGCAGCG
>NW_006921751.1:7640873-7641953 GCF_000298275.1 Orycteropus afer afer
TGGCTGCTGAGGCTGAGAAGCCCCAAGGTTGACAAGTAAAAAGGCACAGTCCTGATGTTACCAAACCACACGGCAGGCCATTAACTTAAGTCCAATGTATGTCCCAAGTTTGGCAGAGCATAGCAGGCTACCGAGCAACGACACAGCTACATGCAGGGTCCAAGTGTGCCATAGGCTAGAGACTGTTCTCAAAGCTTCTCAGCTGCTTGTGGTAGATCCCACCATGGAGTTGATTGCCAGTCTCATCATGGGGAACTACCACCAGCTGCCCAGCCACTTAACCAGGCCCAGCCAAGTTGACACACAAACATAACCATCACACCTTCCTAACTAATAAGAAGAAAAGATAGATAAAATATTTTTTTAAATGCTTAAAAACTCTAGAAGCTAACAAGATTGTTTGGGGGGGAAAAAAATTCCAGAACCAGCAGAAAGAAGTTCAGAGAAAAAAGCCATGACATTTTGGACATATTTTTCTTCTATGGATATTTAGAAAAGTTAGAGAAATAGAAATTTGTATTCAAGGTCTGCTGAGGATAGGAGAGAAGGAATCTGATCATAGCATTTGTTCTTGGTTGTATCATGGATTGAATTGTGCCTTCCTAAAATATGTGTTATAATACTAACCCCTGTATCTGTGAACGCAGAAGGAAGACCAGGCAATCTACTTCCGTAAAGATTTACCACCTCGGAAACCCAATGGGGGTCACTATGAGTCGGAATTGCCTCAATGGCAGTGAGTTTGGTTCGGTTTTGGTATACCTGTGGATATAATCCTATTTGGGAACACGGTTTTCTTTGTTGTGTTAAAGAGGCCTTATCAGTATAGGGTGTGTCCCAAACCACATCACTTCTGAGTTATAAGGAACAGCACAGACAAAGACCAGGGAGTACCAGTGGGAGAAGACAGATGCTATACAAAGATCACCTAGGAACTGAGGAAAGCTGGAGCTCTACAATCTGAGAGAGATAAGGATCTCTTCTAAGTGCCAGCTGAGAGCCTCACCCCACAGCTGGTGCACTGAATTTGAGCTTCTAACTTTCTCCTAAAATGTGAGAAAATAAATTCTGTTACACTTT
>NW_006921751.1:7642053-7648403 GCF_000298275.1 Orycteropus afer afer
AAAAAAAAAAAGGAAAGAATCCAAATGAACACTTTAACTCAACAACTCCAACAATTAGTAAAAGAGTAACAAAAGAAACCTATAGTACCCAGAAATAAAACAACCAAACTCATTGCCATCGAGTCGTTTCCGACTCATAGTGACCCCCCCATTGGGTTTTTGAGGCTATAAATGTTTACAGAAGTAGATCGCCCAGTCTTCTTTCCATGGAGCAGCTGGTAGGTTCGAACCACTGACCTTCCAGTTAGCAGTCAGGTCCCTTATCCACTAAACCACCAGAGCTCCTCACCCAGAAGTAAGAAAACAATAAAGATCAGAGCAGAAATAAATGAAGCAGAAAACAAAACAAACAAACAAACAACAATAAATAAATAAATAGAGAAAATCAACAATAAAAGAAGCTGGTTCTTCGAAAAGATTAACAGAATCGACAAACCACTAGCAAATTTAACAAAGAAAAAGAAAGAGAAGATGCAAATAACATGAATAATAAATGAAAAGGGCAACATCACAACAGAACCAATTGAAATAAAAAAGATAATAACAGAGTATCATGAAGAACTGTACTCCAACAGATTTGAGAACCTAAAAGAGATGGACAAGTTTTTAGAAACACAAGACCTACCTAAACTATCTGTCAGAGATAGAATACTTGAATAGACCCGTAACACAAGAAGAAACTGAACAGATCATTGAAAAAAAAAAAAACTCCCCACAAAAAAAGTCCTGGCCCAGACGGCTTCACTGGAGAATTCTACCAAATGTTCAGAGAAGAGTTGATGCCTATACTACTCAAACTATTCCAGAACATAGAAAAAGATGGAATACTCTCAAATTCATTCTATGAAACAAGCATAACACTGATACCAAAACCAGGGAAAGACACCACTAAAAAGGAAAATTACAGACTAATATCCCTCATGAATACAGATGCAAAAATCATCAACAAAATCTTAGCCAACAGAGTTCAACAACATATCAAAAAAATAATACATCATAACCAAGTGGGATTCCTACCATGTATGTAAGGATAGTTCAACATCAGAAAAACAGTCAATGTAATCCACCACATAAACAAAACAAAAGAATCATATGATCATATCAATTGATGAAGAAAAGGCATTCAACAAAATCCTACACCCATTCCTGTTCAAAACTCTCAGCAAAATAGGGATAGAAGAGAAAATTCTCAACATAATAAATGCCTATATGCAAAAGCAACAGCCAACATTGTTAATGGAGAAAGACGCAAAGCACTCCCCTTCAGAACAGAAACAAGACAAGGATGCTCTCTGTCACAAGCTTCTATTCAACATTGTATTGGAAGCCCTAGCCAGAGCAATAAGAAAAGAAAGAGAAATAAAAGGCATCCAACTTTGCAAACAAGAAGTAAAACTATCTCTATTCGCAGATATGATCCTATACATAGAAAACCCAGAGACTTGGCAAAAAAATTACTAGAACTAATAGAAAGGTTCAGCAAAGTGGCAGGATACAAAAGTCAACATACAGCCAGCAGTTGGATTCTTCTACATCAACAAAAAGGCCTCTGAGAAGGAAATACGGAAAACAATACCATTTACAGTAGCTACTAAAAAGATCAAATACTTAGGAATAAATCTTACCAGAGACACAAAGATCTCTACAAAGAAAACTACAAAACTCTATTGCAAGAAACTACAAAGGACCTACATAAATGGAAGAACATGCCTTGTTCATGGATAGGAAGAATGAATATTGTGAAAATGTCAATACTACCCAAAGCAATCTACACGTTCAATACAATCCCAATCCAGATTCCATCAACAGTTTTTAAGGACATAGAAAAACCAATCACTAATTTCATATGGAAAGGAAAGAAACCTTGGATAAGCAGAGTACTGCTGAAAAAGAAAAACAAAGTAGGAAATCCCACCCTCCTGGACCTCAAAACCTACCATACAGCCACAGTAGACAAAACAGCGTGGTATTGGTACAAAGATAGACAGATAGACCAATGGAACAGAATTGAAACTCAGAAATTGATGCATCGATCTATGGACAGCTGATCTTTGACAAAGGAATAAAATCCATTAAATGGGAGAGAGGTAGTCTCTTTAACAAACGGTGCTGGCAAAATTGGATATTCACTTGTAGAAAAATGAAAGAAGACCTACATCTCACCCCATACACAAAAACAAACTCAAGTTGGATCAAAGACTTAAAGGTAAAACCCAAAACTATAAACCTCATCAAAGAAAAAATAGGAGCAAATCTAGGGGCCCTAATTTATGGCATAAATAGACTATTAAGCATAACCTAAAATGTACTGGCAGAAGAGAAACTAGATGAATGGAACCTTTTAAAAATTAAATTCTTATGTGCATCTAAAGACTTCTCCAAAAGGGTAAACAAAGAACCTAGAGATTGCGAAAAAATATTTGGCTATGACATATCTGACAACAGACTTATCTCCAAAATTTATGGAAAACTTCAACACCTCGAAACCAAAAAGACAAACAACCCAATTAAAAATGGGCCAAAGGACACTTCACTAAAGAGGATAAACAGGTGGCCAACAAACACATGAGGAAACGCTCACAATCATTAGCCATTAGAGAGAAGCAAATCAAAATAACAAAGATTATCCTCTCACCCCAGCAATAATAGCAAAGTTCAACAAGACAGAAAATAATAAATGCTGATAATGCTACAGAGAGATTGGAACTCTCATACACTGCTGGTGGGACTGCAAAATGGCATAACCATTGTGGAAAATGGTATGGTGTTTCCTTTAAAAACTGAAAATATAAATATCATTTGATCTAGCATTCCATTAGTAGGAATATATCCTAAAGAGATGAGAGACAGGACACAAACATATGTACACCTACCTATGTTCACTGCAACACAATTCCCTATAGCAAAGAAATGGAAACAACCTAAACACCCATCAGCAGATGAATAGATAACCAAATTATGGTACATACACACAATGGAATACTATGCTACATTAAAGAATAATGAGGAATACATGAATCATCTCACAACATGGATGAATTTAGAGGACATTATGCTGAGTAAAATAAATCAATAACAGAAAAGCAAATATTATATAAGCCCACTAATGTAAAAAGTCAAGGAACATTTATTCAGGGAGGGAAACTCACATTGTTGGTTAGTGGGAACAGGAGGGAAAGGAAGGAAAAATCTTGGACTATCTGGGAGTCACATGTTGATTTGGGTGAGGGGAGGAATGGTATGGAAAGAGTCTGTGACCAGCATGGTGACACTGGAGAAAGGAAAGACACTGAAATGGACACAAAAGGTATAGACAACAGAGGCAAATACTATTACAGGCACAACACTGCAGTATCACTAGCACCAAATACCAGGCTACGGATTAATGCAAAGACAGGTGAAAAGAGCAGATAGGGGTAGGCAAACAGGAATACACCCCAGACCAAGGATAGATTTGGCTGAAGATAATCTTACATATGCACTAGTGCTACAAAATTAGCCACATACATTACAGAAACAACAGGAGACAGAGTTGGAGTAACCTCTCAGAGACAACAAAACATCTTGTGAGAGACAATCACCATGGCTAAGGGCTCAGGACCATAGTCTTGGGGGACACCATGCTCAATGGGCACACATAGTTTATAAAAATTTTGTTCTACAACCTACTTTGGTGAGTAGTGACTGGGGTCTTAAAAGCTTTCGAGAGGCCATCTAAGATGCAACTACTGGTCTCCTCTCAGCTGGAACAAAGAAGAGTAAAGAAAATCAAAGTCATCTGGAAACAATTTATCCAAAGATAAGATGGACCACAAGAACCTCAGCCTCCACGACCCAAGACCAAAAGAACTAGATGGTGCTCAGCTACCAATGCGAACCGCTCAGAAAGGGATTAAACCTGGAGATCCTGGATAGAGTGGGAGGAAAAATGTGGAACAAGATTCAAAAAAACACAAAAATGACCAGAATTACTGGTTAGGAAGAGACTGGTGGAACCCCTGAGACTATGGCCATGGGTTACCTTTCAAGCCTAGAAATGGACTCACTCACATGGATTGGATCTCAGCCCAACAGTAGAAAGACCTACATACAGAACACCTACCCCAAGTCGATGCACCCAGATACTGGAGGGAGATGCACCCCTTGGATCAAGCAGCTATGAGACATAAAGGGGTAGCACTCACATAGAGGGAAGGCTGGACAGACAGGAATGCATGGATGAGAGGGGCACTGGGAGGGGGTGGTCATGGGAAGGAGAGGGGAGGAGTTTTTTATGGTTGGGGATGGTAATCAGGACCATGAAACCAGATGTGCATGAACTGTTGAATGTAAAACAAGTTTGCTATGTAAATTTGCACCCAGAGCCCATTAAAAAAAAAAAGAAAAGAATAAAACCAAACAAATATGCTACATACAAGCAAATGATAAGGAAAGGAGATTATCGTGGTATTGAGAGAGATAGAATAGTGGTTCAGCATGCAAGCTCTACTGTGAGAACAATCTAGATTTGAGTCCCAGTTGTACTGTCTAAGATTGTGACCTTGGGAAAGTTCTTTAATTTTCAGAGCCTCCATTTCCTCCTCTGTGAAATGAGAATAAAGGTAGGACAGATCTCACTGGATTATTAGTTACTATGAGATAAAATGAGGATGCATTTAAAGCATCATGTATATGGTTAATACTTACTTAAAAATGTCCACTATTACTCTCATCAACCATTGTACTCAAGAGGGAATTGGATCAAGAAAGAAGCTAGGAAAGTTCACTCTGGATTTGGAGAAGTACGTGCGCTACAGCTACAAAGTGGCAACAAAAATTCCCTCCATGACCAATTAAACCCAACCCAGTGGTGAAGACCCTAAGTGCAGCCAGTGTTTCTTTCCACAAACTCATGAGTGAGAACATGTATTATTATTTAGGCTCACAGGAAGGGAAAAACAGATGTCTATTTCTCATGGATATAGCAAGGAATTATCTCTAGGCTCTTTAGAGTCTTGGACAAAGAGAAATGTGTATCATATTCCCATTTTGGAGTGAATGCTGACACACACACATTTTCCATGACAATGGTCCTGGGCGTGAGGGAGGAAAGATACTTAGGAAGTGTCACTATTTTATTTATTTCCATATTTTAACAAACTGATTTCAGTCATTCATTGTTCTCTGTCCCAGGCTTTTTTTTGTCCACTCTCTTCCATCCAAGATTTAACTTACCCCATATTTGAATGACAGATTTTTAGGCTGACTTAAATCAAAAAGATTTGATGGGGCAGCCTCATCCCTTCAAATGACATGACTGCTGCAGCTCTTTCTGAAGAGCGGCAGCATCCAGTCCCTGCACAGAGCATCCACAGAATCACATGGAGGATACAATCACCCCCAGCACAAGGGGGCACGTCGGAGGCCAGAGTACAGACCAGAGCTCCCTCAGAGAGTTCAGCCTCCAATAAACTTAGAGTAGAAAAAAGGAAATGCAAAGAGTTTCTAAGGTTATTCTATGGGCTTATCAAAACATCTCTGTCTGCTCCTCTCACACTAAGCAATATTGTTCAGTTCCTTTTTCAAGGGATGAGGACTACAGAGGAAACAAAGAAAGATTTGCTCTGGAAGATGATCTGTTAATAATAACAATATAGCAGCAATTAACACTCATTAAGCATTTGACTATGTGACACTGTGCTGAACGTTTTACATAAATCAGCTCAGTTAATTCTCACAGCTCCCAAATGAAGCAGGTATTAATATTTTCTAAAATTTATAGATGAAAAAGTGAGGCTTATAAAGTTCACACAAGTGGGTAAATCAGAAAGTGAAATATAGGGGGGCCGGCTTACAAAGGTCTACCTACAATACAACACGAAGAAAATTCTCCAGTGCCATCTCAAAATGCTATAAGGGCTCTCAAGAACGTGGACAACATTGCTTTCTGCCAGATAGTTTTACCTCAATAAACTTTACTTATTGTGATTAACTATGGGGGAGTTCACTTTCTATTAGTGAAAAATCCAAATTATAAAAATCGTATACAATGTAATTATGTAAGTTAGAATAATTCAAGTGATGAAATAGGAAACCCAACTTAAACTGGATTACACAATAAAATGAATCTACTGATCCACACAACAAAAAGTCCTGCAGTAGTACAAACTTCAGGGATTGTTTGATCAGGGCTCCTGCTCAGTTTCTAAATAATTCTTTCACCTCTGCCCTCTTCCTGTGTCTGCTTTATCCTTAGGCTAGACTCCTTCATGGGAGCAAACTGGCCGTAGTAGTTCTACCCCTCACATGAACAGTCTGGACCATTCTGAGCAAGAGGTGTATTTTCTTTCTCAAGCCATCAAACAAAAAGT
>NW_006921751.1:7653843-7665272 GCF_000298275.1 Orycteropus afer afer
ACTCGATCACAGTGAGTTTGGTTTGGTTTTTAGTTTAGACTTGGATATGCTGTCAGTGATAGCATAATATTCATATGCCTACAAGGACGACCAGTTAATACTACTATTATTCACAATTATGCACCAACCACCAAAACCAAAGATGGGGAAATTGAAGATATTTACCAACATCTGCAGTCTGAAATTGACAAAACATGCAATCAGAATGTGCTCATTATTACTGCTGACTGGAATGCAAAAATTGGAAACAAAGAAGAATCACTGGTAGTTGGAAAACGTGGTCTTGGTGACACAAATGATGCCAGAGATAGCATGATAGAACTTTGCAAGACCAATGACTTATTCATTGCAAATATCTTTTTTCAACAACATAAACAGCAGCTGTACACATGGACTTCGCCAGATGGATACACAGAAGCTCAACGTCTTCAGCCAAAACAAGGCCAGGAGCTGACTGTGGAACAGACCATCAACTGCTTACATGCAAGTTCAAGGTGAAGTTAAAGACACTTAAAACAAGTCCAGGAGAGCCAAAATATGACTTTGAATATATCCCACCTGAATTTAGAGACCATCTGAAAAATAGATTTGATGCGTTGAACACCAATGACTGAAAACCAGAGGAATTGTGGGATGACATCAAGAACGTCATATAAGAAGAAAGCAAAACATCCTTAAAAAGACAGGAAAGGAAAAGACCAAGATGGATGTCAGAAGAGACTCTGAAACTTGAAAGGACAGTAACAAAAGCAAACAGAAGAAATGGCTAGAGAAAAGAACTGAACAGAAGATTTCAAAGACCACTCAAGAAGAGAAAGTCAATTATTATAATGAACCATGCAAAGACTCAAATTTAGAAAACCAGAAGGAAAGAACACATTAGGCATTTCTCAAGCTGGAAAAACTGAAGAAATAATTTAAGCCTCAAGCTGCAATACTGAAGGATTCTATGGCAAAATACTGAATGATGCTTGTTGTTAGTTGCTGTTAGGTGCCATCGAGTCATCTCCAACTCATAGCGACCCTATCAACGTACAGCAGAATGAAACACTGCCCAGTCTTGTGTGAGTTCCATGATCCCTGCTATACCTGAGCTCATCGTTACAGCCACTATGTCAATCCATCTTGTTGAGGGCCCTCCCCTCTTTGTTGCCCTTCTACTTTACCAAGCATGATATCTTTCCCCAGGGAATAGTCTCTTGTTACAACATGACCAAAGTAGGTGAGACAAAGTCTGACCATTCTTGCTTCCATTCCAGCTGCACTTCTTCCAGGACAGATTTGTTAGTTCTTTTAGCAGTCCATGGTATTTTCAGCATTCTTCACCAGCACCACTACTCAAAAGCATCGACTCTTCTTCGGTCTTGCTTATTCATTGTCCAGTTCTCACATGCATATGAGGTGACTGAAAATGTCATGGCTTGTGTCAGGTGCACCTGAGTCCTCAAGGAAATGCTTTGTTCTTCAGCACTTGACAGAGGTCTTTTTAAGATGATTTTTGCAGTGTTATACATCATCTGATATCTTGACTGCTGCTTCCACTGGTGTTCATTGTAGAACCAAGTAATATGAAGTCTTTGACAACTTTTATCTTCTCTCCATTTACCATGATGCTGTTTATTGGTCCAGTTGTGAGGATTTTTGTTTTCTTTATATTGAATGATGCAGGAAACATCAAAAGAAGATGGAAGGAATACACAGAATCACTGTATCAAAAAGAATTGGTCAATGCCCATCAATTTCAAGAGGTAGCATATAATCAAGAACCAATGATAATGATGGAAGAAGGAAGAAGTTGCACTGAAGGAACTGGTGAAAAACAAGGCTCCAAGAATTGATGGAATATCCATTGAAATGTTTCAACAAACAGATGCTGCACTGAAGGCACTCACTCAGCTATGCCAAGAGATTTGGAAGACAGCTACCTGGCCAACTGATTGGAAGATATCCATATTTGTACCCATTCCAAAGAAAAGTGATCCCACAGAATGTGGAAATTATCAAAAAATATCATTAATATCACACCCAAGTAAAATATTGATGAAGAGAATTCAAAAATAGCTGCAGTAATATATTGATAGAGAACTTCCACAAATACAAGCTGGATTCAGAAGAGGACATGGAACGAGGAATATCACTGCTGATGTCAGATGGATCCTGGCTGAAAGCAAAGAATACCGGAAAGATGGTTATTTGTGTTTCATTGACTATGCAAAAGCATTCAACAGTTTGGATCATAACAAATTATGAAAAACATTGAGAAGAATGGGAATTCCAGAACACTTAATTGTACTCATGAGGAACCTGTATATAGACCAGGAGGCTTTCATTCAAATGGAACAAGGGGATACTATATGGTTTGAAATCAGGAAGGGAGTGTGTCAGGGCTGTATTCTTTCACGATAGTTATTCAATCTGTATGCTGAGCAAATAATCCAAGAAGCTGGACTGTATGAAAAAGAATGTGGCATCAGGATTGGACGAGGTCTGGTTGACAACCTGCAATATGCAGATGACACAACTTTGCTTGCCAAACGTGAAGATGGCTTGAAGTACTTACTGATGAAGATTAAAGACTACAGTCTACAGCAGATTACATCTCAACATAAAGAAAACAAAAACCCTCACAACTGGACCAATAAGCAGCATCACAATAAATGAAGAAAAGATTGAAGTTGTTAAAGATTCCGTATTACTTGGTTCTACAATCAACACCAATGAAACCAGCAGTCAAGATATCAGATGTGGTATTGCGCTGGACAAATCTGCTGCAAAAGACCTGTTTTAAGTGCTGAAGAGCAAAGATGTCTCTTTGAAGAGTAAGGTGTGTCTAACCAAGCCATTGTGTCTTCAATTGCCTCATATGCATGTGAGAGCTGGACAATGAATAAGGAAGACCAAAGAATAGTTGATGCTCTTGAGTTGTGGTGTTGGCGAAGAATACTGAAAGTACCATGGACTACCAGAAGAACTAACAAATCTGTCTTGGAAGAAGTACAGCCAGAATGCTCCTTGGAAGAATGGACAGACTTCATGTCACCCACTTTGGTCATGTTGTCAGAAGGAACCATTCCCTGGAGAAAGATATCATGCTTGGTAAAGTGGAAGGTCAGCAAGAGAGGGGAAGGCCCTCAACAAGTTGGACTGACACAGGAGCTGCAACAGTGGGCTTAAGTATAGCAAGGACTGTGAGGCTGGTGCAGGACCAGGCAGTGTTTTGTTCTGTTGTACGTAGAGTCGGTATGAGTTGGAGCCAACTTGACGGCATGTAACAACTACTACAGAGTTGGATCATCTCAACCCTGATCTCAAACTCTATCTGTAAACAATTATACAAAAATAATGTCTCACACACAATTAAAAATAGCCAGGCACATGAAGATTTAGAAGAAAAAAGCAAAAACCATCAGAAACAATAGAAATAGAAATAGATCCACTGGACTCTAGATATTGAAATTCTCTGAAATAGACTTTTTTTGGGGGGAAAAAAAAGTCTTACTATATCTACCCACTGCCATCAAGTCAATTCCCACTCATAGCTACTCCCGTTGGGTTTCCGAGGCAGTAAATCTTTACAGAAATAGATTTCCCATCTTCTTTCCATGGAGTGGCTGGTGGGTTTGGACCACAAACCTTCTTGTTAGCAGTCAAATGCCTTAGGCATTGTACCAGATTTCCTTATTATTTCTGAGAAGGTAAAATTATAAGGTTGAGAAATTCAGCATAGAATGGTACAGTGAGCTGAATGGTGCTCCAAAAAAAAAAACAGATTTATCTACATTTTTCACTATCTTAAAAAAAAAAAAAAAAAAATGCCCACATCATAATCCTAAGAATCTATGGAACTCATTAATAAAATTTTTTATAGTAAAGGAGTGAATACCTAAATGGGCCCTATATGTAATCACATATCTCCTTCTAAGACAGGAGGCAGAGGGAGTTTTGAGAGAGACACACAAAGGAGAAGGCAATGGAAGATGGAGCAGAGAGAGGTGCAGCAATAAGTCAAGGCATGCTGACAACCACCAGAAGCTGGAAGGGACAAGGAACAAATTCTCCCATAGAGCCACTCGCAGAGGGTGTGCTGTCCTGATGACACCTTGATTTCAGATTTCTGGCCTTCAAAACTGTGAAAGGATAAACTTCTTTGGTGTTAGCTCACACCATGGTGATTTGTTAGAATGACTGTAGGAAATGAATACAAATGGAAAACAAACAAAAAAGAACCAAGTAGCAAGTCTAGAATTAAAACATATAAAAATACATTGATCTAAATTAATAATTAATGGCATTAACTGTAGAAAAGCAGACACAGTTGAAGCAGGAATTAGAATTGTGAAAAAAAATAAAAATAACCATAATGAAGCACAGAAAGGAAAAAGGATGGAAAAAATTAGGATAAGACACATTATAGGATGCAGTAAGGAGGTATAACATATATGTAATTATAGCCCCAGGAGGAAAGGAAAGAGAATATTTGACAAGATAATGGCTGAGAACACTACAAAATTAAGCCTTAGAAAGAGGCTCCACAAGGAGCCCTAGAAATCCTAAGCAAGATAAATGAAAAGAAAACCTCACACAGGCACGTTACTGTAAAATTGCTGGAAATCACAAACAGAAAAACTTATAATTTGCCCAACAAAAAAATAAAAGGAACCAAAATCAGACTTTCAGCTAGTTAACTTATCAATAAAAACAAGGAAAGCCAGAAATAAACAAAGCAGTGTTGAAAATAAATGTCAGTTTGTTTTCTTTTTCCCAGAACGTTAAAGACATTTTGTTTCATTCATCCTGCCTGGAGTTTCTAGGGTACCTTGTCTACGCTCCTTCAAAGGCCTGATGTGAATTGAAGACATTTCAGACAAACAAAAGGTGAAAATATCAGCTACCAACAGTCCTACAATAAAGGACCTCCTAAATGATGGTCGTCAGGCAAAATACATGTGATTCCAGACAGAAGATCAATGATTCAAGAAGAAAAGATCCTCGTACAGACCAGCATGCAAACATTCATAGTAGCCTTTTTCACAATAGTCAAAAACTGAAAAGACTTATATTTTCATCAACAGGTGAATGTACCAGAAACAAACTGTGATACAATGATCCCCTTGCACATTAGGAAATAAAAAAGGAATGAACTACTGATACAGGCAACAGTATGAATGACTTTCAAAAGCATTATGATAAGTGAAATAAACACACAAAAGACAGTACACACTGTATGATTCCATTTATGTGACATTCTTGAAAGGGCAAAAATGTAGGGGCAGAAAACAGATTTGTAGTTTCCAGCAGCAGAGGGTTCTTTGTGGTGGAGTCGATTCATGGCTGTACAGAGCAGAACTGCCCCACAGGGTTTCCAAGGCTGTAAATCTTTACAGAAGCCAACCGCTACATCTTTCTCCCAATAGAAGGTTAGGGGGAGTGAACTGACTGCAGAGGACACAAAGAAACTTCTTGTGGTGATGGAAATGTTCTATATCTCAATTGTGTGGTAGTTACATAACTATACACAGTGGTCAGAACTCATCAAACTACACATACAAGGAGTAGATTTATTGTATGTAAATCATTCCTCAATAAACTTAATATTGAAAAAAGAAGAAATGAAGAGAATTAAAAAATAAAAGAATAAATATATGGGTAAATCAAAATGAATAATGATTGTATAAAGCAATAATAACATTTTGGGGTTTGAAATGTGCAGAAGTAAAATACACAATAATGACATGTAAGTCAAAAGAAGAGTAAATGGCATTAAATGTTCTAAGGCCTAAGTGTAAAATACAAATCTCTAATATCGCTACCAAATAATATAAAAGAATATACAACTTCAAGCTAATAGGAAACAAAACAGAATTGTAAAAAAAAAAACTCAATTCAAAAGGACAGGAAAGAGAGGAAAAAGGAATATGGGACAAGCATAACTAATACCAAAACCAAACTCACTGCCATCGAGTCATCTATTTTGACTCATAGTGACCCTCTTTGGGTTTCTGAGGCTGTATGTAAATCTTTATGGAAGCAGTGTGCCTCATCTTTCTGCCACAGAGCGGCTGATAGGTTTAAGCCTCTAACCTTTTGATTAGCAGCCAAATGACTTAACCACTACGCCACAAGAGGTCCTGGGATAACTAATAAAAATTTCAGCTGGTGGCATAGTGGATAAGGCATTTGGCTGCTAACCAGAAGGTCAGCGGTTCAAACCTACCAGCTGCTCCGCCGAAGGCAGCTGGGCCAATCTACTTCTGTAAAGACTTACAGCCTTGGAAACCCAATGAGAGACGCTATGAGTGAGATTCCACTAGATGGCAGTGAGTTTTGGTTTAAGTGCTGAATAGTAGCTGCTCCCTGGAAGAAAGATGAGGTAGTCTGTTTCCATAAAGGTTTATAGTCTTGGAAACCACTATGGGAGTCGCTATGAGTTGGAATCAACTCAGTAGCAGCAGTTTGGTTTAGGCTGTAATTTAAGGAGCTCTGGGGGTGTAGTGGTTAAAATATTCCACTGCTAACCAAAAGTGGTTCAAACCTACCAGCTGCTCTGTGGGAGAAGTATGAGGCAGTCTTCTTCCATGATTTACAGCCTTGGAAACCCTATGAGGTAGTTCTATTCAATCCGATATGGTCACTGTGAGTCAGAATTCATGGGGTGGGTTTGGTTTTTGGTTTTGTTGCTTATAATTACATTAAAAGTAAGTGAAATAAATGTGTCATTTAAAAAACAAAGATTGCCAAACCTAGTCATATGCTATTTATAAGAAATATGTCTAAGGATATAGAAATGTGAGACACAAAAGGACTGATTAAAAGAATAAAAAAGATATACCAGGAAAATTCTAACCAAAAGAAAACTGACATGGTTTTGCCACAAAGTGGACATATAGTGCTCAATATATAGAGGGTCACTTTGTAATGACAAATGGTTCAATTCACCAGGAAGATATAACACCACCAGATTTCTATGCATGTAATAATATAGTTCAAAATATGTAAAGCCAAAATTAACAGAACAAAAAGACAAGTTTATAATCATAATATGCAATTTTAACACAGCTTTCTTAGAAACTAATAGAACAACCAAAAGAAATCAGTGAGGATATAGAAAAGTTGAAGAATACAAAGAGCAAACTTGACCAAATAAACATACATAGAACAATTCACCAATAATTAGAAAATACACATTATTTTCAAGCACACTGCAAACATGTACAGAAATAAGCCATATGCTATGAAACCAAACAAGTCTTAACATATTTCAAACTACTGAAATCATTCAGAGTATGTTCTTTGCTCACAATGCAATGAATCTAAAAATCAACAATGAACAAGTGACTAGAAAATCCCCAGTAGAAATTAGTAAATATTCTTATATTAATTATAATCAAAGTATTTCACATCAACACTGTTGGATACAGCAAAAACAGGACTCAAAAGAGAAACTTACTATTTAAATTACTAGAACAAAAGCTGAGAACCAGTGAACTTTAATCACCCCATTTCAAGATATCACTTTTAAGAAATAATACATTTAAACCAAAGAAAATAGAAGAAAGGAACTTGGATAAAGATGAGAGCAGAAATAAATAAAAGCAAACATACAATACAGAAGTAGTGAAAAAGTTAATAAAATTGAGAAACCTTTTGAAAGACTGAACAGGAAACAACGTCAGGAATTAAAGAGGGGGCATCTGTCCAGCTACACATGACAACATGGATGAACCTCCCAAGCATAATACTGAGAAAAGGAAGCCACACATGGAAGAGTTCTGTACAATCGCATGAATACAAAGTTCAAGAGATAAAACTAAACCACAGTGTTCAGAGATGTATGCTTAGGTGACAAAACTTCTAATAATAACTTCTTTGTTTTTCTTTATAAAGTCAGGTCTCCTTTGAGGGTCTCCTTTGAGGGAGTAAGAAGGTCACTATTGGAAGGGAGTCAGAAGGGAGCTAAGTGTTTCGGTTGTAAAATTCTCACTTTCCATGCAGGAGAGTTCAGTTCGGTTCCCAGCCAATATCCCTCATGCCCAGACACCAACCATCTGTCAGTGAAGGGCTGCACGTTGCTATGACGTTGGTTTCAGCAGACCTTTGAGTAAGATGACTAGGAAGAAAGGCCTGGCAATCTACTTCCAAAAATCAGCCAGTGAGAACCCTATGGATCACAGTCCCATCATGGGGATGGCTCATGACCAGGCAGCATTTCACTCCCTTGCAAGATGGTAGCTAACAACAGGATGCCTGCAATATCCTGTCTTCATGTAGGTAGGGGTAACATGGGTATTCACTTTGTGATAAATCATTGGGCTATTTATTTCTTTTGTGCACTTTTCTTAATGTACATTATGTTTTATAATAATAACAATAAAACACCGCCACTGAGCTGATTCCAACTCATAGCGACCCCCATTTGGTTTCCATGGCTATAAATCTTTATGGAAGTAGATTGGCTCATTTTCCTTCCACGGAGTGGCTGGTGGGTTTGAACCACCAATCTTCTCATTAGCAGCCAAATGCCTTACCCACTACACTACCAAGCTCCTTATTTTATAATAAAGGAAAAGTTTTTAAAAAAAAAAAAGAAAGAAAGAAAGGCTCAGGGAGTGAAGGAAGCAATAACCAATTAGGAACAAAAAACTCAATTATTCACTGCATCATCCAACAAGTAAGATTTCCATATTAATATTCCAAGTCATTAAAGAAATGGCCTTCAGAGACTATTTTCTAACCCCTCAAAACACTAAAATAAATGTAATCAGCTGCTGAAAAGACAAGAAGCCTAACAGTCCAGCACCAAGACTGGCTTTTTTTTCTTAAGAGGCTCACCAGGTTCACAAACAGTATTTTCAGCCAGAAGTTTGTGTTTAAGCTTGACCCTGTCTCTCTGAAAACAAAAAAGCAGCTGCTGTTCACAAGAAATAGCACCTGCATCTACCTCATTTCAAAAACAAATTGTTTCTTTCCTTTTTCCCCATAACTTGGCATAGTTCTAGTTGCACCAGGTGGCAGTGACAGTGCCATCATCATCAGCGTAGGTACCTTGCTTTATAGCCTAGGTAACCATGCTCTACACCAGCAGTGCCAGCTCCTTCATTTCCACCTGGAACCGATTATCAGAGTTGCTATCATCCATGCATGGGAGGGCTGCCCCTTCCTGAAAAGTTAAAAATTCAACCAACTACTCTCAGCTGTTCACATTTTGATTCATTATATCTGAGTGATTCATTATGTCTGAGGGCTGTATGGCAAAGGCTGCTCTGTATTTACAAGACATCTAATTTCATTTGGCCTCAAGGGGAGAAATAGATTGGAGGTGGGAGGAGTGGAGAGACTACTGTGGGGAGAGGAAAGAAAACCATAAACCCCTCTATTATGTTCTTTGCCCTTCTGTCTAACACACAACACTGCAACACAAATTTCTTTCTTTTCAGGAATAAATTAATAATATTCAGCATTTATTTAACACTAGGTGCCAAGCATTTCACTTATAATTTCTCATTTAATCCTCTTTGCAACTTAGTCCTGAGAAGTAGGCAGCTTTGCCTTCATTTTCCAGTAGGAGACAAGTTCAAAGAGCTTAAGTAGTATGGCCAAGATCACATATAGTCAACAGTAGTTCTGACCCACTGTCCAGGCTCCTAAATCACTAGAGAAAATTGTTACCCTTCCCACCCACCCCTTTCTAGTAATTACCCAGTCTTACTAAATGGCAACTATTTAATCACAGCCTGTCTAAACCTCTTCAACATTGAAAAGATGTGATTGATTTAAAAAAAAAAAAAAAAAAAAAGTTGCCATGAATGATACAGGAAAACAAAAGTATAGTACAAATAATAAGGAACTCTAGTGGCACAGTGCCTAAGGCATTTGACTGCCAACCAGAAGGTTGGTGGTTCAAACCCATCAGCTACTGTGTGGAAGGAAAATAAGGCAATCTACTTTTGTAAAGATTTACAGCTGTGGAAACTCAAAGGGGGTCACTATGAGTCAGAATCGACTCAATGGGAATGAGTTTTGTTTTTGGTTTAGTACAGATAGAAATAAAATTTCTTGCACTGAACACAATTTAACTAATGAATATTATTTATAAAAAGAATATAATCATATAGAGAGAGAGAGAGAAACCAAAGATTATTAGTGGTTATCAGGGGTAGAAGGAAGGGGGTAGGAGGAAGCTTTGTTGGGGGGCATTGAGTTTATGCTAATGGTGGTACAACATTTTGGGAAAGGATGGCAACAACGGTGGCACAACATGAAAACTGTCATCAGTGTCTCTGAGCTGTAAATGCGGAAGTCGTTATGTTGGCAAATGTCACCACAATAAAAGTTTTTTTAAAAAATTAAAGTATATAATTTTATTTCATTTTATTGATCTGACAACAATCAGTGGAGTTAATACAATCATTTTACCCAGTTTAGAGATAGGGAAATGAGGGGTCAAAGAGGTTTTTTGCTTGTTCAAGACCAGGGGCCATAAATGGCAGAGTAAGGACTCCAACTCAAATCTGGCTCCAGAGCCCACAATCGTTCCATATAATATACAAGCATACCTTGTTTTATTATGTCTTGCTTTATTTTACTTCCCAAATACTGTGATTTTTTTTTCTTTTTTTTTTCTTTTTACAAGTTGAAGGCTTGAGGCAACCCTGCATGGAACAAGTCTATCATCACCACTTTTCCAATAGCATATCCTCAGTTTATGTCTCTGTGTCACACTTTGGTAACTGTCACAATATTTCAAACATTTCACAATGCTATCACACACTTGATAAACTACAGTATAGTGTAAACATAACTTTTATATGCACTGGGAAACCAAAAAATTTATGTGGCTCACTTTATTGCAATATTCCCTTTATGGTGGTGGTCTAGAACTGAACCTGCAACATCTTTGAGGTATGCCTATACTAATAATGGAGCATGTGCATGATGTCTTTCTAAAAGATGTATGTGTGACCAAGGTCCACATGGACATTTATAACTTATACAGCAGAAGAACAAGGTGGTTGAGTGGGTGAGGGAAGATAAGGGATAATCTAGGAGCATTAACATCAGTGGGTGAGGGACAGAGGGAAAAGTATGTACACAACTGGAGAATTGACTGCCATGGTCTTCCATGCCAAGGCAGGAAAAGGAGAAAAGGCATTATTTAAGAAAATGACTAGAAAACTTCTGCAATGGCAAACCCAGAGGTGCTGCTCTCTCTACATTCAAGTCCATTGTAAGTCCCAAGGTCAGCAGAGCATGGCAGGCTGCTGAGCAATGACACAGCCACATGCAGGGTCCAAGCGTGCCATAAGCTAGAGACTATTTCCAAAGCTGCCACTTATATGCAAGTTCAAGTTGAAGTTGAAGACAGTTAAAACAAGTCCACAAGAGCCAAAATATGACCTTCAAAATATCCTTCTTGAATTTAGAGACCATCT
>NW_006921751.1:7667256-7668929 GCF_000298275.1 Orycteropus afer afer
ACAGCATCTAACAACAACAACAACATTCCCAAAGCTGCCAATTTTATAGGGGAAGCAGACCACATACCCAAAGCACTTACTCAGCTGCTTGTGGTAGATCCCACCATAGAGTTGATTGCCAGTCTCATCATGGGGAATAACTACCACCAGCTGCCCAGCCAAGTTGACACAAAACATAATCACCACAGAAGGTATTTATAATGAGTAAGTCGTTGTCTTGGAAAATTTTACCACGTAATCTTTGGCATCAGTTTTATCACCAAAGCCGTATTTTCCAACTATTGATGCTGCTTCTTTGTTTCCAACAATAGTTATCAATACATGTTGATTGCATTTTTGACCAACTTTAAACTACAGGAATTGGTAAAAATTTTCACTTTCTTCACTTTTGGCTAGTGGTTACTACATAAATTTGAATAATAGTAGTATTAACTGGTCTTCCTTGTTGGTATATGGATATTATCCTATCACTGACAGCATTGTACTTCAGGATACATCTTGAAATGTTCTTTTAACGATGAATGTGAAGCTATTGCTCTTCAATTTGTCATTTCCAGAAAAGCAGACCGTATGATTGTCTGATTCAAAAGGGCAAACGTCAGTCCATTGTAGCTCACTAATTCCTAGGATATCAATCTTTACGTGTTTCATTTCATTCTTAACAACTTCCAATATTCATAGATTCAAACTTCATACATTCTACATTCCAATTATCAATGAATGTTTGCAGCTCTTTCTTCCCATTTTGAGCCATGCCCCTTCAGCCAATGAAGGTCCTGAAAGTTTCACTCCACCCACATCACTAAAGCCCACCTTACTTTGAGGAGGCTGCTCTTCCTAAGTCATATTTTAAGTGCCTTCCAACCTGAGAGACTCATCTTCTGGCACTATATCAAACACTGTTTCACTGCTATTCATAAAGTTTTCCAGTAATATATCAGAGAGTGCTTCACTGCTATTCATAACATTTTCAGTGGCCAATTTTTTCAGAAGTGGGTGGCCACATCCTTCTTCCCAGTCTGTCTTCATCTGGAAGCTCTGCTGAAACCTTTCTACCATAGGTGACCCTGCTGGTGTTTGTATAGCTTCCAGCCTCAGAGCAACACACAAGCCACCAAGTACAACAAAGTGACAGACAAGTGGTAGTAAGAGAGCAACAGTAGACCATTAAACCAAATGTGGAGCCCATCTAAATGGAGAGTCCTGTTTGACTGCACAGATTACACCCCATGAATCTCACTCAGCATCTAATTTCTCTGCACCTCAGTTTCCTCCTCTGTGAAATAGAGACATAACAGCACCCATCTCTCAGGGTTGCTTTGAATATTAGATAATAAAAACTCCTTTTAAAAATGTTTTACAAATTTTAAAAGTAAAAAATGCTTATAAGAGCACTTGGTACATATCAATTACTCAAAAAACATTAGCTTTCACCATTATTATTTTTTTGAAAATCAAGCTATGAAACCAAATAACTAAGGCATTAATATTTAATTACGAAGTATTTCTTTTCTTTACCTAGGGATTAGGCACAAGATCCTTTAAATAAACTTCCTTACTAGCTCTGAGTTTACAAAAGACTGATACCTGTACAACTTATTGAACAAAAATCAATTAGGCAAAACAAAGCATGCCTCTAATCAGAGGAACAAACCCGAAAGAGAAAGATGAGC
>NW_006921751.1:7669339-7670697 GCF_000298275.1 Orycteropus afer afer
ATGCCTACACATCCTCACAAAAACTCAGTGGAGGATAATAAAACAATGCAGAGTTGTTAACTGACATATACATTAAACAGAGCTTAGCTCAAGGACTGGCACAAAGTACATGTTCAATAAACAGTAGCTGCCTTGAGAACAATAATATAGAACCACCTCAAATGAGTACAGAAAGATAGTAGGCATTTGATGGAAAATAGGCCTGAAGTACTGTCCTCCTCCAAAACTACAGCTTCACATCACAAGCACTAAATTTTCTTCTATATCAGAAAGAACCCCAACTGTGCCATAAAGGATTATTTCTAAACTTATGATTGCTCTTGCTAAATGGCAATTAATAGCTTTATCTGCCAAGAACATTTTACTTCTATTAGCACTTTCAAACATATTTATATATTTGTTTATCCACATTTGCTAGACTTTATAGAAGACACATTTCTCATTAGAATGTGGGCCCAGTATAGACTACAGCCAGTATAAGTTTCTGGTATAGCTCCTTGATTTGAAGAAACATTTGCCTTAAATGTGACTGAATGCATGACACCAGGGAGCATTAGATGTCATTGCCATGTTTAACTTACCACATTCTTAAAGAAATTTTGCCTGTACAATCAATTAGGCTGCCATTAGGGAAAAAAAAAAAGGGGGGTAATTTCTCTATATAAAGGACAATAGCCAATCCAAAGGCTTTGAACATTTTAAAAGACAGACAAAAGAATATTCTACTCTACAGTACACTGACTCAACAACATTTAGTCTTGGGCATAAAACATCTCAAATATGTTAAAATACCTACAAAGTAAAATCCAAAGTCCTTGGCCTACATAATCTTCCACTAACCCTAAGTCCCACCTAAGCATCAGTAATCAGAACTGCCTACCATTTTCCCAAAAATGTCATGTTTCAAATCCAGGGCATGAAGAGATCCCAGAGTAATTGGAATAAAGAGAGTAAGAGGTTCAGTGCCTTAAAAGAGACTAGAGAGGGAGGCAGAGGCAGATCATGTACACCTTTGGAGTCATGATGAAAAGAGTATGATTTATTCCAAATGAAATGAGAAGTCACTGACCTGTAAATCAAGTGAATGAGATAGTCTTATACACATTTTTTTATAAGTTCTTTCTGGATGCTGTGCCAAGAACTAATTCCAGAGTGTGTTAGGTTGGGTTGTTTAGAGTAGCAAAACCAGTAAAGCTTATAGAGAGAGGAAAAAAATATATATCTTAGGAAAACGGCTCACACACTTATAGAAGCTGGCAAGTCCCAAGTTCTTGGATCAAATGTCAAGCTGGAGGCTCTTCTCGACTCACAAAGCTGCAGGGGCTGACAAGCTCAGGTTGGCAGGCAGTATACCAGCT
>NW_006921751.1:7671177-7672291 GCF_000298275.1 Orycteropus afer afer
AAGTGCCTTAGGCACTATGCTACCAGAGCTCCTACACATCTCCTTAACCATATATAATCTCTAAATAAGGACAATTATAAAGTGATTTTTGAGCCTAATATGATACACTAACATGATACACTAACACATGTACAACCAAAATGCATTAACCCTGTTTACATTTCATAGTTCATAACAGGGCAAAAAAAATATTTGATACACATATACAATGAAGAAATATAACAATCACAGTCCTCATTTCTGGTCACGTGGTCACATGGTAGTACCTGATATTCAGAACTACCTTCTTCCACCACCCATTCCATATTTCCCTTGCCCTCAGCAAGCACCTCAGCTGGTTGTGGTTCTTTGCCTGGTGAAGTGACCTAAACCTTCATTCCTGAAGAGTCTGGGCCATTAGCAGGCATATCAGAATTGGGTTGCTGTAGTTTTCCACTGACTTTAATCATAAGGCATGGTAGTACTAAGAGACATCCTAAAGAATCGCCTGTATTCCAGACATATTCTTCTTTACCTCCATTATGAAATGTCAATGCAATTTCCCCCTGGTAATCAGGATCTATCACACCAGAGAGTACAGTAATGCCCTTCTCTGTCTGTTGATCCAGAGGCATGAGGAAGCCAAAACAGCTGGGTGGCATTCCTAAATTCCAGTTCAATGCAATCAGTATTATGTCTCAAGGTGGGAATGTTCCTCCTTTTGGGACTAAGATTTCCAGACACACAGAGGATAGGTAGCAGGGACAGGAATCAAACATTTTTGAGTCAGTTACTAGGGCTAATAGTGAATGGTACCACTTCCATTTCCACCTCTTGGTGCCTAGATCCATGAATCCTGGATATTGGAGAAATAGTACCATATATTGGATGCTGGTTTAGAGAATATACAGCCTCCTGGAGAGCATTTCCCCAACTCTTCAAGGTAATGCCACCTAGCTGGTGCTGTAATTGTGTTTACAGTAGGCCATTCCATCGTTTTATCAAGCCAGCTGCTTCAGGATGATGGGTAACATGGTGATACCAGTGAATTCCATAAGCATAGGCCTGTTGCCACATTTCATTTGCTGTGAACTGAGTCACTTGATCCAAAGCAATGCTGTGTGTGATACCATGA
>NW_006921751.1:7704757-7708994 GCF_000298275.1 Orycteropus afer afer
TTGTTTCCAACTTTTGCATTCCAGTCACCAGTGATAATTAACAAATACTGATTGCATGTTTGGTCAATTTCAGACTGCAGAAGTTGATAAAATTCTTTAATTTCCTCATCTTTGGCTTTGGTGGTTGGTGCATAAATTTGAATAATAGTAGTATTAGCAGGTCTTCCTTGTAGGCGTATGGATATTATCCTATCACTCACAGCACTGTACTTCAGGACGGATCTTGAAACATCCTTTGTGGTGATGAATGCCATGCCATTCCTCTTCAAACTGTCATTCCCAGTATAGTAGATCACATGGTTGTCTGCTTCAAAGTGGCAAAAACCAGTCCATTTCAGCTCACTAATGCCAATGATATCAATCTTCATGCGTTCCATTTCATTTTTGACAACTTCCAATTTTCCTAGATTCATACTTCATACATTCCATGTTCCGATGATTAATGGACGTCTGCAGCTGTTTCTCTTCAATTAGTGGTGCCACATCAGCAAATGGAGGTCTCAAAAGCTTTACCTTATCCATAAGAGTAAGGCTGGGTTTACTCAGATGATGCAGCTCTTTCCCAGTCCTATTTTGAGAGCCTTCTAACCTAACCAGACTATTCATAAAGTTGCACAGTAATATATCAAACAGTGTTTCTTTGCTATTCATAAGGTTTATCCTGGCCAATTATTTGAGAAGTGGATGGTCTCTTCCTTCTTCCTAGTCTGTCTCAATCTGTAAGCTGGGATGATACCTGTGCACCATGTGCATCCCGCTGGGTTAGAAACACCAGTGACACAGCCTGAAGACTCACAGCAACATATCACCACAGTAGGACAAACCGACAGACAAGTTTGTCTCCCTTAGCTGTTGGACCCCTCCAACCACCCTTACCTAAATCCCTGCAGCACTTCTCAATAGCCCATTTAAATAAATAGGATCCAATGTCAGAAGACCTTAGTTCAAATCTCAGTTCAGTATCACTTTCATTTACATTAATAAAAGTAGCTTATGACATGATATGCTGGTTGGATTCTCTGAAAACCAGACCCTGAAATGCATTCAGAAATGCAAATATTTATTGGTAAGTTGCTCTTGTGTGACTCTGAGTCAATTCGGACTCATAGTAACCCTACAGGCCAGAGTACAACCACCGCATACAGTTTCCTATGCCTCAATTTTTATAGCAGCAGATTGCCAGGTATTTTCTACTGCTCAATAGCCAGTGTGTTCAAACTCATGACCTTCCATTGTGCCACAATGGCTCCTGTATTGTGAAGTAACTTCTATGAAAGGAAAAGTAGCAGGATTGAGCAAGTGGAGCTGTCAGACCACAAAGTAAATGTGATAAAGTTTCTTTCAGACCAATGGGGACTGTGGAACAAAAACTGCCCGTAAAAGGATTCTTGCCTTTGCGTAGAAATGGCTATGCTCTTTCATCGTCACCTTGCTCAACCACAGAGCAGGAGTCACCATGATCAGACACTGACTTGTGATACAGTAGACCCTAAAAGAGCCAGTGGAGGAGGGTGCCAGCTAACCTTATTCTTGGCATACTCTTCTTGAAAAGAGATCTGAGTGGTACCTTTATGTGTCTACCACATGTGGAGAAATGATGATGAGTTTATATTATATGAAAAAGGAAGATTACAGAGTAACTAAAGTGAATGAAGTTAATAATGAAAAATAAAAAACAGAAAAGATTTCAAAGCTCAGCTTGAGAAGACAAGGTAAAGTATTATAATGAAATGTGCAGATATCAAGAGTTAGAAAACCAAAAGTGAAGAACACAACTGACATTTCTCAGTATGAAAGAACAGCAGACAAAATCCAAGTTGTGAAAGCAATACTGAAGTATTCTATGAGCAAAAAATTAAACAATGCAGGAATAATTAAAAGTAATACACAGAGTCACTGTACAAAAAAAGAATTGGTCAATATCCAAGTGCTTCAGGACGGACCACATGATCAAGAACTTCTTGTATTAAAAGAAGAAATTCAAGCTGCACTAAGGCATTGGCAAACAAAGAAAAAAAAAAAAAAACAAGACTTCAGAAACTGATGGAATGCCAGCTGAGATGCTTCAACTAATAGATGCAATGCTAGAAAAATTCACTTATCTATGTAAAGAAATTTGGAAGACAGGTACCTGGCCAACCAACTGGAAAAAATCTCTATTTGTGCCCATTCCAAGGAAAAGCAATCAAATGGAATGCGGAAATAACTGAACAATATCATTAATATCACATGCTAACAAAATTTTGCTGAAGATAATTTAAAAATTGTTCTAGCAATTTTTGTATGTCAGCAGGGAACTGTCAGAAGTTCAAGCTGGATTCAGAAGAGGACATGAAATGAAGGATATCACTGCTGATGTCAGATGGACCTAGGCTTAAATCAGAGAACACCAGAAAGATGTTTAACTATGTTTTATCAAGTATGCAAAGGCATTTGACTGTGTAGATCATAAATTATAGATAAAATTGTGAAGAATGGGAATTCCAGAACACTTAATTATGTTCATGCTGAACATGTATATAGATCAAGAGGCATTCATTTGAACAAAGGGATACTGCATGGTTCAAAATTGGAAAACATGTGCAGCAGGGTTGTATCCTTTCACCATGCTTTTTGAATCTTTATGCTCAATAAATAATATGAGAAACCAGACTATATGAAGAAGAATCAGGAATTTAAGAACATGCATTAACAACCTCTAATATGCAGATACTACCACCTGCTTGCCATCAGTGAAAACCCCCTGAAGCACTTACTGATGAAGGTCAAAAAGCCTTCAGTATGGAGTACACCTGAAAGTAAATAAAACAAAAAAATCCCCACAATTGGACCAATAAGCAACATTGTGATAAATACAAAAATAAAATTAAAAACTGAAGTTGTCAATGATTTCTTTCTACTAGGATCAACAATCAATGCCCAAGTAAGCAGTAGTCAAGAAATCAAATGTGGCAGTTAAGGTTCTATGTCAACTTGGCTGGGCCTGGTTCTGAGTGGCTGGGCAGCTGGTGGTAGTTATTTCCCATGATGAGACTGGCAATCAATCAATGGTGGAATCTGCCACAAGAAGCTGAGTAGCTGCTTTAGAGATGTGGTCTGTTTCCTGTACTTAAGGAGAAGTTTTGGGAATGGTCTCTAGGTTTTTGGCATGCTTGAACTCGCATGTAGCCAAGTCGTTGTTCGCTAATCTTGGGACTTTTTCTGGACTTGAATTGGTGGCCTACTGTGTTGTTTGGTAATATCGGGACTGTGCCTTTTTACCTGTCGACCTTGGGTTTGTTAGTGAGACAGTCAGCAGCTGCCTGAGTGAAGAAAATCCTCCAGCTTCAGTGGGCCAGGACCAGGAGGCACAGTTGAAACCCAAGGTTGAGAGGCTGGCACTTTTAACTCAGACTTCTAGCCTCCCAAAATTGTAAGAATAAACTCCTGTTTGTTCAAGCCATCCCATTTGTGGTACGTATCTGTTAGAGCGGCACTAAGTAAACAAAACATCAAATGACATATTGCATTGGACAAATCAGCTACACAAGACCCCTTTAATGTTCTAAAAAGCAAAATTCCACTTTGATGACTAAGGTGTGCCTACCCAACCCATGGTACTTTCAATTGCCTCATCTGCACATGAAGTCTGGACAATGAAAAAGCAGAAGTGGTTTCAATTGTGGTTTTGGTCAAGAATGTTGAGTATACTGTGGACTGCCAGAATATGAACAAATCAGTCTGGGAAGAAATGAAACTGGAATGCTCCTTCAAAGTGAGGATAGCAAAACTTTGTCTTGCTTACCTCAGACACAGTATCAGGAAACAGTTACTAGAAAAGGACATCATGTTTGGTAAAGAGGAGGGTCCATGAAAGCAAGAGAAACCCTCAATGAGATGTACTAACACAATAACTACAACAGTCCAAACATAACAAAGATCATGAAGAGGTGCAGGACCAGGCAACATTTTGTTCTAAGTTCACCACGAGTCAGAGCTCACTCGACAACAACTAACAAAAAACAACATATGTAGTATGAACTCAATAGTGTACATAAAAATAGATCATAATGATAGTTCTATGTAAGTATTGTGCTAAATGCATTCTGGCCTTATTTAATTGTCATAGTAACTGTGTTGGATTGGGTTCTCTAGAGAAACACAAAAACCAGCAAAGTATGTTGCTGTTGCTGTTAAGTGCCGTCGAGTCGTTTCCGACTCATAGCAACCCCATGCACAGCAGAACGAAACACTGCCC
>NW_006921752.1:0-7870 GCF_000298275.1 Orycteropus afer afer
TTTATGTTGTTGAAAAAAATGTATTTGCAATGATCAAGTCGTTGGTCTTGCAAAATTCTACCATACGAGTTCCAACACTATTTCTGTCACCAAAGCCAAATTTTCCAACTACAGAGTCAAAGAGCTAAGGTCTGTTTATTAGGTTGGAGATGGAGCTGTGAGATGTGTGAATGGAAGAAGTTCAAGGCAAATGAAGGGGTTTGGACATTTAGCAGATATTTTATGGGTAGACAAGGCCTAGGAGGTAGGCTCACTGACCAGTTAGATGTTGATGCTGGAAACCCTCAACTTTAAGAGCCATGATGTTAGGAACTGTGACATTAGTGACCTTAGATAAAGCTTCCCAGCATAGTGGAATAGCGAAGATGGATCAAGAGAGCCTGGTCAATAATCATCTCAGTTGGGACTGTCATGGATTGGAAACTAGTGTTTGTTCACTCTTATTCCGAGTAACATGGTAATCCCCAGATTTCTTGTAGAGCCCTAGAGAGGGAGAATGGTGCAAAGACTTGGATTTTATCTGGTGACATACAAATTTGTCATGCTTCTTGCCAATGTATTTGTAGAGAATTTATATATGTTGCACATGCATAAAAAAAGCAGAAAATAATATATTAAAATATTAAAGTGTTACCCTGTAAAGTGTCATTGTATGTAATTTTTACTTTTTCCCCATACCTACATTTTTTTAAAGATAAAAGGTTATATATACTTTAAACCAAACTTAATGCCATCGAGTTGATTCTTACTCATAATTTTGTTAGGTGCCTGTGGTGAATTGCTTGATATGGCCCTTCTAACCATTGTCCTCCATTCTGTGATATATTGTAAATCCTATTATCCATACCTGTTTGGGATGGTGTGGTAGTTAAGGTCAGATATCAACTTGGCTGGGCAGCTGGTCGTACTTGTTCCCTATAATGTTCTCTAAAATTGTTCCCTATAACGAATGGCAATCGGCTCTATGATGCCTTGAGCTGCTGATTGTTAAAGCCATCCACTTAGGTTATTTCTGTTGGGGCAACACAGAATGTATCTTGAGTCCTGCCTTGCTGGTGGGTATAATTCAAATCACCACCCTTAGCTTCTTTGAGGGTATACCTACGAATCTTCTGGGAAGTTTCGCCTTCCTCTTGCTCTGGTTTTGTGTTTTGGCTCATCCTCATCTCACCCCTAGATTTGAGACAGTAGCCACCATCTGATCTTCTAATCAAGGTTAATCAAACCCCAAGAATTGGGAGGATCCTCCAGACCCACTCACGGACCTGGGACTCGCCAGCCTGCCAGCCTCCACCACTACTACGTGAGACCATCCTTGGGTGTCTGTGAGTTCTGTGAGGCATTACAGCAAAATACACAACCCTAAAATGGGGAAAATTACTAGTAGGAGGAGTTCATGTCTGAAATGATGGAGTGGCACAGTAGTTTGGACATTTGGGACATCTTTAACCTCCACTTCATGGGGACTGGCCTTGTGCTGATCTTCCTGAGAGAAACTGTTCAAGCAGTGCCATTAAGTCTGTTCCAACTCACAGTGAACCTACGTGCAACAGAAGGAAACACTGCCTTGTCCTGTGCTATCCTCACAATCCTTGCTATGACTGAGCCCAACATTGCAGTCACAGTGTCAATACATCTAATAGAGGGTCTTCCCCTCTATTGCTGACCTTTTACTTTACCTAGCATGATATCCTTACCCAGTGATTGATCCCTTCTGATAACATGACTAAGTACAAAAGAAAATATCTGGCCATTCTCCCTTCTAAGGGCCATTCCAGCTGTTCTTCCTCCAAGACAAATTTGTTCCTTCTAACAGTCTATGGTACATTCAATACCAAAATTCAAATGCATTAATTTTTCTGCAGTCTTTCTTTTTCATTGTCTAGCTCTCACACACATACAAGGCTATTGAAAATATCATGACTTGGGCCAGACGTTCCTTAGTCTTCAAAGTGACATCTTTGCTCTTTAACAATTTAAACAGGTCTTTTGCAGTAGACTATCCCAATGCAATAAGTTGTTAAATTTTTGACTGCTCTTTCCACGGGCACTGATGTGGATAAAAGTAAAATAAAATCCTTGACAATTTCAGTCTTTTCCCCATTTATAATGATGTTGCTTATTGGTCCAGTTGTGATGTTTTTTTATTTTCTTCATGCTAAGGCACAATCCATATTGAAGACTATAGTCTTTGATCTTCATCAGTAAATGTCTCAAGTCATCTTCACTTTTAGCAAGCAAGGCTGTGTCATGTGCATATCACAGGCTGTTAATGAGTCCTCCTCCAATCCTGGTGCTATAGAGTTCTTCTTCATACAGTCCAGCTTCTCAGATTATTTGCTAAGCATAGATTGAATAAATATGGCGAGACAATTTAACTCTGACACACACCATTTCTTATTTTAAACCACTCAATATCCTTTTGTTCTGTTCAAACAACTTCTTGGTCTGTGTACAAGTTCCTTATGACAAAATTAAGTGTTCTGGAATTCCCATCTTTGCAGTGTTATCAATAATTTGTCATTATCCACAGGCAAAAGACTTTGCACAGTCAGCAAAACACAGGCAAACATTCTTTGCTTTCAACCAATATCCATCGGACATCAGCAATGATATCCGTATTTCATGCCGTCTTCTGAATCTGGCTTGAATTTCTGGCATTTCCCTACCAATGCTACCAATGCACTGCTGCAACCACTTTTGAATTATCTTCAATACCATTTTACTTGCATGTAATATTAATGACATAGTTCCGCATTCTGTTGGATCATCTTTGTTTGAAATGGGCACAGATATGGATCTCTTACACTCCATTGGCCAGGTAGCGGTCTTCCAAATTTCTTGGTATAAATGAGTGAGCACCTCCACTGCTACATCTGTTTGTTGAAACATATCAATGGGTATTCTGTCAATTCCTGGAGGCTTGTTTTTCATCAGTGCCTTCAACACAGGTTGGACTTCTTCTTTCTGTACTGTTGAATCTTGATCATATTCTACCTCCTGAAATGGTTGAACGTGGACCAGTTCTTTTCAGTACAGTGACTCTGTGTATTCCTTTCATCTTCTCTTGATACTTCTCCACACTCACCAGCTCATAGCAACCTTTAGGACAGAATAGAACTGCCCTATAGGGTTTCCAAGCTATAAATCTTTACAGAAGCAGACTGCCTCATCTTTCTCCAGTGGAATAGCTGGTGGGTTTGAACGGCCAATATTTTGGGTTAGCAGTTTAGTGCTTTGAGCATTGCACAACCAGCATTCCTGTATTATTTTTAAAAGGAAAAATACAAAAGATCTACCTTCCAACACTTGACTCATCAGATGATGCAATGATTTCTCCTGGAAGCATTAGACACTGCCTTCTTTGCAGCTCCTGGGAAACTGCAGGCATTATTAAGTTTGGAAGCTCTTAAAGAGTTTCTGTCTTTGAATTACTCTTACCAGTGGTATGTTCCTGCACACTTATTGATTTAATTGAATGTTGAAAGAGTGAAAAGGGGGAAAAATATTACCCTCCCTCCACTGTCAACATCAAGTCACTACAGTTATTGAAACTGGCAATGTGTCTGGGAGGGTTTTGAGGAAAGTGTTGTTTAAATGTTTACCAATTTCCTAAACTGGGATACACTGGATTTGGGGGAGTATGTCTTATTTCTGATGCCTAACAAAGTACCTGGAATATGATGGGTTCTCAGTAAATAATTATTGACTGAGTGAATGAATGACACAAAACATTTATTTCACTGGCAAGGGTTGTTATTGGACACTAAGTTTAGACAACTGCTCTGTTTTTTAGATGTGTTCCTTTATTCTTCCCTCAGATATCATTCACTGAGCACCTGCTTCTCTGCTGACTCTATCAATAAGTACCAGTACCAGTTGCTGGCAAGTTGATTCCTGTCTCATGGTGACCCCCTGTGTGCCAGAGTATAACTGTACTTCACAGGGTTTTCATTGGCTGATTTTTCAGACGTAGATCACCAAGCCTGTCTCCCAACATCTCTGTGTAGGTTGGAACCTCCAAACTTTCAGTTAGCACCCAACTACATTGACCAATTGCACCAGCCAGGGACTACTGTGTCAAAAAAGACATGGTGCTTAATCTGGGAGGACAGTGATAAGCAAATCAGACAATGAGATGGCTATAAAAGATACTCAGAAGAGAACTTGTTGTTAGATGCTGTTCAATCAGTTCTGAATCATAGTGACCCCGTGTACACAGAGTGAAACACTGCCCAATCCTGTGCCATACCCCCAATCATCACCATGTCTGAACCCATTGTTGCAGCCACTTCGTCAAACCATCTCATTGAGGATCTTCCTCTTTTTGCTGACCCTCTGCTTTACCAAGCATCATGTCTTTCTCCAAGAACTTGTCCCTCCTGATAACATGTCAAAGTATGTGAAACAAAGTCTCACCATTGATGCTTCTAAGGAATAATCTGGCTGGACCTCTTCCAAGACAGATTTGTTTATTGGTCCAGTTGTGAGGATTTTTGTTTTCTGTATGTTGAGGTAAAATCCATACTGAGGATTGGAGTATTTTATCTTCATCAATAAGTGCTTCAAGTCATCTTCACTTTCAGCAAGCAAGGTTGGATCATCTGCTTATCACAGGTTATTAATGACTCTTCCTCCAACCCTTATACCATGTTCTTATAGTCCAGCTTGTTAGACTATTTAGTCAGCATACAGATTGAATAAAATATGGTAAAAGGATACAACCCTGATGCAGTATTTTCTAGTTTTAAACCATCTGGTATCCCTTTGTCCTATTTCAATGACTTCCTCTTGGTCTTGGTTCTGAAGACTGGACAATCTACCTCTGTAGTGATACTGCCTCAGAAACCCAAGGAAGGGTCACTAGGAGTCGGATCCGACTCTACGGCAGTGAGTTTGGTTTTTGCATGAGTACAATAAATTGTTTTAGAGGATAGTTTAGGACCAAATAAACTGCTGGCCAGCCCAGAAAAGGGAGTGATTCACTCTTTCTAAAGGAATCAAGGACAGTATTCCAAGGAGATAGCATGGATGTGACTCTTGAGAGATGAGTAAGAGTTTGTGAATTCAACATGGAGAAAAGAGCATTTGAAAAGCAGTTTCTTCCCACATTATGTAATTGAAGTCCTGTGACTTCAACTGTAACTCAATATGATTAAGGAATAAAACTGAAATAACTAACTCAGTAACTCATTTGGAAGAAAGTGAATCCCAGCTCTTCTCTATTCCACTCTGATTCAATTAATTCAGGGAACTCTGCAGCAATCCTTCTGCATTAGGACACATTCCATGAGGTCAAAGCCTTGCAAAGCATGAAAGCTGCCTCTCATTTGCTTCGCTTGAGTTTTAACATCTGTGGTTTTGTTTAATTCCACTGTAATCTTCCAAACTGAGATTTCTTTGTAATGATCCGATAGTCTTTAACAATGCATGAATAGACTTGTTGGCTTAAGAGTAGTTTGATTTTATTGATTTTCTTATAATGCTTGTAATTGTTCCAGTTTGTTGAAGCTTTCTCCTTTACTTTCTTTTGTATTTCCTAATTGCTTTATCTCTTGCAGAAAAGATGTCTGTGGCTTGTTGATCTTTTCCTTCATTAAGAATGTACGTTGCAAGATAGGTTTGGTAAAGAAAGGCAAAATTCTATTATCAAAAATTTCATTATCCCCCTAATATATGTTTCTTTTTGATAAAAGTGCTACAAAATATCTTTGCACTTCACTTCATGAATAATTGTACTCTTTGGAGGAGAAAAGAAAAAGTCTTACATTCAGCACTTTCAATCCAATGTTATATTATTAGTGTTTGGGGAAAAAAAATTTAATTTAGTTATTTGATCCTCTTTGTTCTTCTTAATACCTCTGCATTATCACCCAGGTTTTAACAAGTGAAGCAAGAATACCCCCAAGGTCAATGCAAAAACACCAGGGTGAAGAACATCTCTTCTTATGCATGCATTCATTCAGTAAACATTTATTGAACACAAATTAAATGCCAAGGACATTGTCAATTACTGGGAATGAAGAGAGAACAACATTCATGTTTCCTAATGTTAATGCTGGGTGTAATGGCAGAATATAATGGGACCGGACCCAACAAAGCTTTCAGTTGTGATGGTGCACAGAATTTAGATTGAGTTCAGGAGTTTGGGAATCACAAAAGCTCAAGTTCAAGTCCCAGTTTGGATTTTAGTTAGTGTTCTGGGCATGTTACCTATTTGAGTTCCAATTTTCTGATCTACAAAATGGCAGGAACAACCGTACCTGCCTTAAAAATTTTGCAAAGATTAAATGAAATACTGCTCATGAAAGTGCTAATCAGTGTCTGGTACATAGTAAATGTTCAATAATTTTAGCTCCAAATATATACTGATCCTGGCTTATGTACAGTAAGCTACTAGACTGAAACAGGTAACCAACAAATGTTTGCTGATGTAAGCCAGGCCAAATACTTCCACTCTCAGCTGATGAGCCAATATAACATTAGATATCAAATTGGGGATTCTCCATTTAAGTTGAGGAATTTAAAAAGGTATTTGAGAGTAGATTTATGTATAATTGTGCTTTCCAATCTAAATTTATCACATTCATGCCAATCCAAATTTATTTTTATGCATATAAAGTTAAAGTGGTGATTATCAAGCATTCTGTAAATGCACTGATAATCCACAATTCCAATTTAGGATGAAAGGAAGTATAATATGGATAATAAATCAGAATATACCTCTTGGTGAAAAGAACTGTATCATCCACTATTTAAACCCAGCCTCAGTCTTTGCCCTTTCAGAGAAATGAGCCAACTTTTAGAGAGGAAAGACAAAATTCACATGGGGTGCTTATCCCCAAGGGTCTCCTCCACAGCTCTTTAGAAAGTCTTTCCATGACATAAAGAAATATAAAAATAGTGACAGCACTCAGGAAAAGGCAAATCATATACATCTACAATGAAGAGAAAATTATTAACATCTTAAAATATAAGTATTTTAAAAGTAAGTCAATTGTCTTGAGGGAAGAGAATAGATCGTTCCAAAAAGCAATCAGTAACTAATTATTGAGCTTCTTAAAAGTGTTCAGCACTTTCCAAGGGTTATCTAAAAGTAAGCTTGGAAATTCTCTCCCTCGGTGGATGATGACCTAAATAGGTATCGGTACAAGGAATGGGAAAAACTGAACTCTGCTAAACTAATAAACTGAACCAAATTACCAAAACTGGAGCTATTGTTATACAGCAATAAGGCTTCAACAAAAGAGATATGGAAGTACTGAGGATGAAATCTTTAGAGAAATTAATTTGTTTAAGGAGCTATGCTTAAGACAAGAAGCAGAACCTGTCAAAAGAAGCTTATGAAAAATTTAAGTTCTGACTGTGTTTCATTCACTGCTCCTTTTTTGAAGATTAATATTTACCATTATCCTGATAAATGCCTGTTTATGGTCAATTCATTCCTAGTTGGCCCACATCTCCCATGTGTAGTATTTATTGCATGAAGGAAGATTTCTCACACTATTCAGAGATAAATCTCTTAATTGACAGAGGGTTTCCCACTGCCTATTATGTGCCTATCTAGCCTAACCCAACAATTTATTACCAGTTGAAAAAGGAGGCAATGAGGTAAAAGACTGAACTGTTTTTATGACCGTGTCTATATTTCTTAAAAATTAAGAACCTTTATTAAGAAATTCATCCTGGAACCACATGAACCAACATTTGGAGTAAAGTGAACCTGTAATAAAATACTGAAAGCAGAATTAAATTTCTAAAGCTGTCGCTCTGTTTTACTACCAGGAGCTATGAAAATCCCCAACCAGTTACTTTCTGCCTTTTACCAACTAATGTAATGCTCTCAAAAAAAAAAAAAAAAAAAAAAAAA
>NW_006921752.1:8755-11095 GCF_000298275.1 Orycteropus afer afer
TAAGGATTATGAAGATAATGTAGAAACAGGCAAGGTTTTGTTCTGTTAGACATAAGGTCACCATGAGTTGGAGCCAACTTGATGGCAACTTGCAACAACAAGAAGAGGTACCACTCTCATTCAATGAAAGTCCTTCTATTAAATGTTGTGTTAGGATTTTTATTAGTCTTGAAATATATAGTATTGAATAAGGAGTTCTGGAAGCTCAATAGTTAAGCATTTGTCTGTCAAAGGGAAGGTTGGTGGTTCAAATCCTCCCCATGGCTCCATGAGAGAAATACCTGGTGATCTGCTACTGTAAAAATTACAGCCAAGAAAACACCATGGGGCAGTTCTACTCTGTCACACAGAGTCAAAAATTGATTCAATGACACCTAACAATAAAACAAGTGGCATGATTATTAGAATAAGTACCAGAAAATCTCAGTTTTAGTTCCAGACCTATCACTAACCTATTTGATTACCCTGGCCAAGCCATTTAATTTTTCTGGGTACATTGTCATAATTTATATACAAAGGGTTTATACAGTACTTAATAACCTCTAAAATTCCTTTTTTAGGTTCTATCTTATTTGATTTTCTTCTTACTAACTAACACATACCTCAAGGTACCAGGCTGCTTTTGTACCACCACAACCACTATTGATCAAGACATTTCAATTATTGCCTGCTCACACTTTGTGAGCATTCTTCAAAGCAGGACATATCAACTGAGTAACACATATGTGGGAGCACAGTTTTAACTGTGATAACATGTTATTTTGAAAACAGCCATTTAAACTCAACTAGTAAGAACATCAGTGAAAAGGAGGGAAACCCTCAATGAGTGGCTTGACACAATAGCCACACTGGACTTGAAAAAGCCAACGAACACGAAGACGGTGCGGAACTGGGCAACGTTTCATTCTGTTATGTATGAGATTGCGGTGAGTCGGAGCTGACTTGACAACAACAATAACAACTTCTCCAATTGGAAAAATAACCAAGCCTTTGGTAAATATCAACAAATTTCTCCTTTCTTCCCACTCACAGTATTTGTGTTAAAATGTAGCCACTTACTCTGTAGCTCAAAACACAAATTCTAACATAATCAGCATTGCAAAATCTTAAGCAAGCAGACTTATGAATCAAGTATATTTTGTGCTGGGAGTCCTTAGATGATACAAATGGTTAAGTGCTCAACTACGAGCCAAAAGATTGGCAGTTTGAACCCACTCAGGGTTACCTTGGCATAACGGCCTGGTGATCTGCTTCCAAGAGATCAGACCCTTGAAAACCCCACGGAGCAGTTCTACTCTGCATCCATGGGTCATCATGAATCAGAATTGATGTCAAGCAACAGCAGCGACAATAACAAATAACAACAATGTGTCTTGTGCCGAAAATTTAAATGGAGCCAATCCTATGAACAGATAAATATAGTTATTGTTAATTCAGAAAGAAAAGAAAAAGCAAGGGAAAGCAAAGCTAGGAAAGGGGATATATTATTTTTTCCTGCCGTTCTATTCTACATAATCCCTTGAACTTTTGGTTTACTGGGAGTTCCAACCAGAGGCACTTGATTTTGACACTGGAGCACTAAAGCATAAGGCATATGTGGCCCAAACACAAACTCTGAGAAGGAGGTGGCAGAGTATCCCAATAAAGGCAGACTTCTTTCGGGAAGAGGCTGTTAGTGTACATATATACCTGTGATATCTATTAACCTTGTCAGGTTCCCTTCCCTAAGTTAAAGAACAGAGGTATCATAGCATCAATATTTCTTGGAACATGGAGATCTGTAAGAAGACATATGAAGGGCTTTGGATCCCCTGGTTTCATGGCAGAAAATAACTACAAATTTCAACAAGCAAAAGTTTTATTTTATTTTCCTTTAATGGTTTGTGCTTTTTCTGTCCCAAATTTTGTTCTTTTTTTTCAAAGTTGTTTTGAGTACTCTCACTCACTGCCATTGAGTAGGACCCAACACGTAGCAACCCCTCCTTGAGTTTCCAAGGCAGTATCACTATGGGAGTAGATTGCCCAACCTTTTTTCCGAAGAGTGGCTGTTGAGTTTGAACCGCCAGCCTTCTGATTAGCAGTCAAATGCCTTAGGCACTACACCACTAGAGCTCCAGCTCCTTTTAATTCAATATAAATGTTAGGGTCAACACATCAAGGTCATAATGGAATTTTGGTATGGATTGTATTGAATATATACACCAACTTTTGGGAAATTATTATCTTAATAATACTAAAATTTTTAATCCAAGTACATGATATAGATTTCTAAATATTTAGATATTTTTTATCTCACCAATATCTTGTAGTTTGGGCAACAAAGACCTTATACATCAAAAT
>NW_006921752.1:12515-13518 GCF_000298275.1 Orycteropus afer afer
CTGAATACTAACTAGAAGGCTGGCAGTTCAAACCCACCAGCCACTCCTCAGAAGGAAGGTTGGGCAATCTACTTCCATAGAGACACCACCTCAGAAACCCAAGGAGGGGTCACTATGAGTTGGGTCTGACTCAATGGCACACAACAATAACAACCTGTGATTCTAATTTTACAGTTGAATAAAGAACAAGCATGAGCAGAGAGCAGCCCAAGAAAGGCCTGACAAACATGGCAGATGAGGGAGCCCAGTCATGCGTTCTTCATCCCTCTACCTTCCCATGTTCCCTTCACATGACAAAACATGAAAGTGGACTTTAAGTCCTGATGAGACACCGCATACAGACTTTGGCATCTCAAGATGACTAGATTCCAATCAGGCAGAAACATGAGGATGGTGTCCTCCATTAATCTGTGATTGTATTTCTGGTTTAAAGATTATTTAAAGAACAAGTTCTCCAGGTCTGTGCAGCTGGAGGAGACAGGGAAGAGAGGACAGTGAAAGTGACATCTGTCGGCTAGCAGTAATTAAGCAGAGATGTGTGGAGTTTCAGTGCTCTAAATGGTCCCATTAAAGTGTTGATGAGCAGTGAAATGTCTGATTAAATTGTAAGCAGGGATAAATGGGCTAGCCCCACCATAGGATAAGGCTAATGGAGTAGTAGACTGAGCAAATTAAACAAACAATGTATCGGGGCTACTGAAAAGACAGACTGGCACTAATATGTCTCTTCTAAATTCTAAACATAGCTTCCTCTCTGTTATCACAATGAATAGATCTTCTGCAAACACTCCCTGAACTTCAGGATGTCGTTGTTGTTGTTGTTATGTGCCGTCAAGTCAGACCTGACTCATAGCAACCCCTCCTTGAGTTTCTGAGGCTGTATCACCACGGAAGTAGATTGCCCCATCTTCCTTCTGAGGAGTGGCCAGTGGGTTTGAACCACCAGCCTTCTGGTTAGCAGTCAAGTGCCTTAGGCACTATGCTACCAGAGCTCCTGAGCTTC
>NW_006921752.1:14023-14686 GCF_000298275.1 Orycteropus afer afer
GTAGTGTTTCGTTCTATTACACACAGGATCACTGTGAGTTGGAACTGACTCAACAGCACCTAACAACAAATGACCTAAGGCAAGTCACTTCACTTCTTTGGACCTCAGTTTCCTCATGTGTGAAATAGGGGGTTAAGCAAGGAGCAGTCCTAAAGCCCTGACAAGCAATTATTTACATTTTTTAAGTGATTTGAGTAAGAACCACAATTTCATGTCCATAACAAAGCCAGAAAAGTTTAAAACAGTGCTGTGCAGATTGAACTCAGAGGACTGAAAGCCTGACATGTTACGGAGACAAATGAAGGTGTGAAGTAGAGGCCCATCCATCATGGCTTCTGGATACCACCCTACTGTTGTACCACAGAAGGTTTTCCCTCATCTGTATTAAGTTTTGGATTCCATGTAAATTTTCATAACAGGCAAACAACCTTCTAGTGGCCAGCTTGCACTCTCCAGGAAGAGTGGTACTATTTCATATAATCAGCTTTGTCACTGAGAATCCAAGACATTTCTTAAGGGGCTAAATTTGCTGAGTGCAATAAGATGTGAACTTCCTCTTGTACCTTGACCACTAATGAATCATGAACAGTGATATTAGTGGTATTAGTGAATAGAGAAGGAAACTCAGCTTCACATCCTTTGTTTTAGACACGATAGATGACA
>NW_006921752.1:16226-17732 GCF_000298275.1 Orycteropus afer afer
TTATAGAGAAATAAATTACTTTGCCCTTGAATGTATCCTAGGCCCTGTACTCCCTGATAGGAGTAGAGAAGCTAGAGCTGTATATCTAGTCTTTCAGTGTTTCATTCTTGGCTTGTTGCTAACTTTGGACTAGGGCATACCAGTTTCCCCTACTTGCAAGGGGAAGATAATGAATGGTTAATCTTTTCCTTCTCACAAGAACACTGAAAGAGTCAAAGTGTGTATCACACCAAGCGAGAGAAATAGCTTAAGCACTTATTAGGAATCTACCATTGTGTTAAGTGTTTTACATGTATTATCCCACTTCAGTCATTCTTTTCAAAAACCCTGTAAAAGAGGGATTATTATCTCCAGGTTACAGAGAAGAGAACTGAGGCTCAGAGAGGAGAGGTTATGTAATTTCCCCAAAAACTCAGAGCTAGGATTCAAGCCTACACCTCTCTGAATCCAAACTCAATTACCTGAATGCCCTACCTAGAGCTCAGGCAAAGAAAACTGTGTAAACTGTATAAACCCACCATTACTGTTTTTTTCATCTTTTAATATGTCAAAACACCACCCTTGTCAGTATTCTCTGATTTTCTTGGATCCCACCCACAAGAAAAATTTAATTATATTTCTTTCTTTCATGAAATGTCAGTGATTGAGGTAATTAGAAATCTGCTTAAAATTATTTTTTAAATATATATAACATATTTAGTCCCTGAAAGTTTAGAAATAAGATATAGGAAAATATGATGTTGTTGTTAGGTGCCATTAAGTCATCTCCAACTCTCAGTGACTCTATGTACAGCAGAACAAAACACTGCCTGGTCCTGAGCCAGCCTCACAATCCCTACTATACTCAAGTCCATTGCTGCAGCCACTGTATCAATCTATCCTGTTGAGAGTCTTCCTCTCTTTTGTTGACCCTCAACTTTACCCAGCATGACATCCTTCTCCAGAGAATGGTCCCTTCTGACAACATGACCAAAGTAGATGAGACAAACTCTGACCATTCTTGCTTCCAAGGAGCATTCCATCTGCACTTCTTCCATGACAGATTTGTTAGTTCTTTTAGCAGTCCATGGTACTTTTAGCATTCTTCACCAACACCACAACTCAAAAGCATCAACTCTTCTTTGGTCTTCCTTATTCATTGTCCAGTTCTCACATGCACATGAGGTGACTGGAAAATACCATGGCTTGGGTCAGGTGCATCTTAGTCTTCAAGGAGACATCTTTATTCTTCACCACTTGAAAGAAGTCTTTAGCAACAGATTTGCCCAATGCAATACATCTTTTGATGTCTTGACTGTTGCTTCCATTGGCTTTGATTGTAGAATCAAGAGATACAAAGTCTTTCACAACTTTAATCTTTTCTCCATCTATCATGATGCTTTTTGGTCCAGTTGTGAGAAGTTCTGTTTTCTTTATATTAAGGTGTAATCCATACTGCAGACTGCAGTCTTTAATTTGCATCAGTAAATGTTCCAAGTCATCCTCACTTTCAGCAAGCAAAGTTAT
>NW_006921752.1:18071-18641 GCF_000298275.1 Orycteropus afer afer
AATTTTTCCTTGGATTGTCATGCCAGAAGTTAATTGACCAATCTCATAGTGTAAGGCATTATGATTATTTAAAATTATTTATTTTGATGAATAATTCTGTAATAAATACACCCTTATATATAGATTTTAAATATAGTTTTCATTATATCCTTGGCATGTTAGCCTTTTCAACAGATTATAATACAAAAGTTAATATATTAATCTTCAAAATATTCATTTTCTCACCAATATATAAAAATACTATCTCTTATTTAATCAATCTGCATGCATGTATTAATTATCCATTACCAAGAAGTCTTGATTCTATTTTCCTAATGTCAGGTATTATGCTAGGAAATTATAGCATATTTTCTATATAGTTATATGAATAGCCCAATACCAGTATCTTATAAGCAAATATACTTAGGGTTTTCCTAATCATGAACTACTACAAAAATCACACAAAACAGGATGTGATCCTAGTTTTCAGCATTTTTTCTTTTCCCTGTGCCTGGTTGAAATTTTTTTTTTTTTAATTTAAGGGTTTTTTTCCCTCTTTTTTCTTGTGGTTAACCCTGTTCCTTGATTTTC
>NW_006921752.1:42344-43460 GCF_000298275.1 Orycteropus afer afer
TTAGGTAATAGTTAGAAAGTGCCAGGTACACAGTTGAAGCTCAACAAACATCAAGGCTTCTTACCTCTACTCTACAATTTTCTTCCAGTTGTTCACAGAGAGTTTTGCTACATAGACTACAGTCACAATCCCAGCATCCTTTCCTTTGCCATCTTTCACTCAGTAACTGGGAATCACATACTATTTTCAGGGAGAAAAATAGGTCCCTGGAATTTGAAACTACTTGCAAAAGGCTCTGAATCTGGGGTGAATGAATGACTTAAGGTCACTGAAACCGGATCAGCTACATAATTTGGAGGATCAGCTACATATTTTACAGGATCTAGTGCAAACGGAAAATGCAGAGCTCCTTGTTCAAACATTGTTAAGAATTTCAAAACTGCAACAGCAGAATATTAACACATGTGTGAGTCCTTCTTACCACAAGGCACTACAATGTTAGTCCTACACAGAGGTCTGAACTCTGTGATTGGACCCTGGCCTCCTATTTCCCACTCTCTGTTGTACTAGAAAAAGTTACACTGACAAAGGAAATTAACTTGTTGCAGCTTCAACTTAATTGAAGCTGATGGACATAAACCCTAACACAGCAAGATAATAACCCTCTCCTACCCTCTTTTGTAGATGGCAGGAGTTTTACATGGTTACCTGCTCAGCCCTATTCAGCTGACAGTTAGTGTCAGGAGGCAGATTCTTTTAGACCTTACTGCTGTTTAAATGTCTCTATCAATTCCAGGCAACTTATAGCTAAAGCAACTCAAGGCTTCTGTTGTTTGTTTTTTTTTTTTAAAGGGGGGGGGGGGGGGGGGGAGACGTAAGAAGGCAGGGGCAGCAGAGAGCTATAGGTCTGGCCAAAACACAAGCCAGAGACCCTAAATGATTCATATCCTAACTTCAGGAGAGGACCTCTGGCTTTTATCAGTTGGTGTCAAGAATGTTAGAGATCCCCTGGTTGGTTCCACCTTGGTCACTGCCCACAGATGATGTGGCATCATTTAATTATGATTCATATATCATACTTTCTAGATAAAGGCAAGAAAGTATGATAAATACCAAATCCTCATGCTCTTAATTTGTACTTAGATATAAACATTGTTTTCAAAAGTGTGCTCTAGA
>NW_006921752.1:44515-45721 GCF_000298275.1 Orycteropus afer afer
TTAAGAAAAAAGCGGACAGAAAGTTGATGAAAAGGAAGATAGGTAAAGAAAAGAAGAGGAAGAAATAAACTAATAGAAAGAAAGAAAGAAAGAGTAGATAATCTTGTAACCCACTACGGTTATTATACTCCTATTTTATTTCCTTACAATAAAAGAAAAAGGAAAAGGAACAAAGAAAAGAAAGAAAAAGATTGGAGAGGTTTGTGGGAGCTATGGTCAGCCATCAGCAGTGAAAGCAGGAGCTATGATGTGATCCACAAGAAGGAGCGTGCCCCAGGGGGCAGGAGCCTCATGTGCACCCTGGTACATGTGCATTCACCTCCAACAGAGAAATGATAAAGACAGTGGCAGGAAGCACTGTCAATGATGCAGGTGTAGGGAGAAGGAGCCTTGGGGAGAATGAGTGGAAGGCACTGACTCTGTCTGCTTGGGGCAATGCTTGGTACAATGCGTGTCTGGGCTGCCAGTAGAAAAAGGCAGTCCAAGGAACCTGGAGAGTGTGGCATGGCCTGGGCCATCTCCAGGTACTGGTGTGGTGGGGGCAAGATGAGGACTCACACATCGTCACTGAGGTGTTGCTAAGAAAGTAGTGAAGTCTCTGCAGTCCCAGTTGACTGGTATGGTGCTCTTCTGGGCATGCACAACCAATCATCCAGCTCAATCAAATTGGAGGTCACTAGAGTCCAGTGTCTCCAGTCACCATCCCACAGGCCTTCCCCTTATCTTGGGCCCTCAACCCCAAGATCTAGTGATCACTAGTAATGAGTCATTACACCACCTCCCCTGGCTCCCTCCTCACTCTGCAGTCTGCCTGTGTCACTGGACATCTCACCCATTTCCTTGCACTTTCCTCTTGATGATCCAGCACGTATTCTGCTGACCTTGATTTCCTCCAGATCTATCACATTGTGTCTCTGCCTACTGTGTATTCCATGAAGTTGGTTTCTCCTCACACTTATGTTTTTTGTATTTCAAAATGGCCACACTTTATCACAGCCTGGCTTCTTCTCTCTTGCCAGACACAGTCCTTGCTCCACCTCCCTTTCTAATCAGTGCTCAATCTAATTCTTCATCCTCTCATGTATTGCTCAAGGTTCCAGGAACATTATCTGTATCTGTTTCACTCAGTTTTTCTGGGTCTCTGTTTTAGAGAGAATGGGCAGAGTGTGTCAATAGGATGCCATCTTTCCACCAACCTCTTCTCTA
>NW_006921752.1:48156-50043 GCF_000298275.1 Orycteropus afer afer
CATGTCAAGAATAGATTTGATACGTTGAACACTAATGACCGAAGACTAGATGAGTTGTGGGATGGCATCAAGAACATCATACACCAAAAAAGCAAAAAGTTATTAAAAAGAGAGAAAAGACCAAAATGGATGTCAGAAGAGACTTTGAAACTTGCTCATGAACATAGAGTAGCTAAAGAGAATGGAAGAAATGATAGAATAAAAGAGCTGAACATAAGATTTCAAAGGGTGATTCAAGAAGAAAAAGTATTATAATGAAATGTGCAAAGACCTGGAGTTAGAAAACCAAAAGGGAAGAACATACTCAGCACATCTCAAGCTGAGAGAATTAAAGACAAATTCCCAGCTTTAAGTTGCTATTTTTAAAGATTCTATCAATATCAAAAGATGATGGAAGGAATACACTGAATCACTTGACCAAAAAGACCTAAATGATGTACGACTATTTCAGGAGGTAGCATATAATCAAGAACCTATGGAATTGAAGAAAGAAGTCCAAGGTGGAATGAAGGCACTGGCATAAAAATATAAGGCTCCAGGAATTAATGGAATATCAATTGAGATACTTCAACAAACAGATGCAATACTACAAGCACTAACTCATCTATGCCAAGAAATTTGGAAGACAGCTACATGGCCAACTGATTTGAAGAGATTGATATTTGCATCTGTTCCAAAGAAAGGTGATCTAACAAAACATGGAAATTGTCTAACAAAATCATTAATATCACAATGCAGGTAAAATTTTTCAGAAGATAATTCAAAAATGGTTATAGCCAATACATTGACAGAGAACTGCCAGAAATTCAACCAGATTCAGAAAAGGACATGGGATGAGGGATATCATTGGTTAATGTCAGATGGATCTTAGATGAAAGCAGAGAATACCAGAATGATCTTTACCTGTGTTTTTTACTATGCAAAGTCATTCAACTATGTGAAACATAACAAATTATGGCTAATATTGCAAAGAATGGGAATTCCAGAACAAGGACAGTGCACAGAGACCAAGAGACAATTGTTTAAGCAGAACAAGGGGATACTGTATGGCTTAAAATCAAGAAAGATGTGTGTCAGAGTTGTCTCCTTTCACCATACTTATTCAATGTGTATGCTGAACAAATAATCCAAGAATATGTACTATATGAGGAAGAACAGAGTATCAGGATTGGAGGAAGACTTATTTTTGTGCAGTGAATTATTTGATATGGCTCTTCTAGCCATTGTCTTTGTGAGTCCCACCAGATTACTGGGTGAACTATGCAAATATAAGGTGTTTGTTCCCTACCAAAGAGATTGGATAGCTTTTAGCAATAGAAATAAAGTACATCATACTCTTGTGGGAGTGGGACCATGGAAATAGGTATGTGGAACCCTAATGTGAGGATTTGCCAGTTTTGTCATCCTGCTAAGCTTAAAAGGAACATTCTCAGAGGCAAAAGAGGTCTCACTGTCATCAAGAGAGAAGAGCTGGAGGTGGAGTGGAGCACATCATCCTTAGACTCAAGATCCTTGTGCTGGGCCTCCTTGGAAGAGAGTCAGCAAAAAGATGGCAGAGGGACAGTAGCAGCAGTAACAGCAGAACTGATAGACCTGTATGAGACAGAGCAGCAGGTTTGCCAGCCCATAACGCTAGAAATCTGAGTGCCTTTAGGCAGAAGACTTGCTGGCAGAGCAAGGTGCACCTGGGTGTGCCTATTGACAGAGTTAAAAGAACTTCGTAACACTTGACCGAACAGTGCAGAAGCCAGGCCAAGAGGCCAATGGCCAGAGAGGTGTGCCTGAGGGCATAGCAGAGGGAAGACTGTCCTGACTGAAGAATTGTATCCTGAGAACATTCTTGAACCAGAATTGTAGCCTGTTACTTCCTTAATAAACCCCATAATC
>NW_006921752.1:50623-51233 GCF_000298275.1 Orycteropus afer afer
TGTTTTGTTGTATATGGGACTGTTATGAGTCAGAAGTGACTCAACAGTACCTAAAGGGTTCAAAAGCAAAGATGTCACTTTGAGGACTATGGTACGTCTGACCCTTGCCATCATATTCTCAATCACCTCATATGCATGTGAAACCTGGAAAATGACTAAGAAAGACTGAAGAATAACTGATATATTTGAATGATAGTGCTGGTGAAGAATATTAAGTATACCATGGACTGTCAGAAGAATGAACAAATCCATTCTGGAAGGAGTACAGCCAGAATGCTCCTTAGAAACAAGGACGATGAGCCTTCATTTCATGTATTTTGGACAGGTTGTCAGGATAGACCAGTCCCTGCAGGAGGACATCATACTCGGTAAAATAGAGGGTCAGTGAAAAAGAGGAAGACCCTCAATGAGATGAAGAGGTACAGTGGCTGCAGCAATGGGCTCAAATATCACAACCACTGTGAGGACTTTTGTTTTGTTGTACATGGGGTTGCTATGAATCAGAATGGGAGTTTTGGTAGCATAGTGGCTAAGACACTTGCCTGCTAACCAGACGGCTGGCGGTTCAAACCCACCAGCTACTCCTCGGAAGGAAGGTTGGGCAATCCTA
>NW_006921752.1:81282-83229 GCF_000298275.1 Orycteropus afer afer
AGAGAGATTGGAACTCTCCTACACTGCTGGTGGGACTGTAAAATGGTACAACCATTGTGGAAGAGTATGGTGATTCCTTTAAAAGTTGGAATTAGAAATGCCATTTGACCCAGCCAAGCCATTACTAAGTATATATCCTAAAGAAGTGAGAGCCATGATAAGAACAGACATATGCACACAAATGTTCATTGCAGCACAATTTACAATAGCAAAAAGATGGCAACAATCTAAGTGTCCAACAACTGAGGAATGGAAAATCAAGCTATGGTACATAAAAACAATGGAATACTATGCAACCCTAAAGAATAATGTAGAATCTGCAAAACACTACATAATGTGGATGAACTTGGAGGACATTGTGCTGAATGAAATAAGTCAATCACAGAGGGATAAATATTGTATTAGTCCGTTATTGTAAAAGTCAAGGAAAGGTTTATCTATGGAAGGAAATTTTCTTTGTTGGTTACCAGGGGTGGGGGTGGGGAGAGGAGGGGACACTGTTAGATAGATAGAGATAAGTATTCATTTGGGTGAAGAGAAGGGCAACGTAACAAACGTGAGTGACCAACATGGTGACATTGAGGAAGAAGACATAGAGAGGTACATGGGAAGTGCAGACAGCAAAGATGAACCATTTTGCACATACAGTACTACATTGTCAGTGAAGGTGAACATGGGTATATGGGGGGATAGATGGATGGACAGGCTGAACTATTAGGTATGTCTATGCCATTGGAAGCATACCCAAGATCGTGTATGGTTGAGCAGACAACGGTTCTACAAGTGTATTTGTATGTTTTATAAGAATTCCTGGGTATATGGTAGAGCTGACAGTGGACAAGTTTGTAGTCACTGCTTGGTCACAGCCAGCCAGCTACCCAGAGGGAGTGAGTAGTTAAACCTGTTGGCTCTGGACCATAGTCACAGGGGACAGACATTAAGCTCAACTGGCATAATACTACACAAAACATTGTTCCACCTCCTACTTTGGCGAGTAGCGACTGGGATATTAAAGTTTGCAAGCAGCCATCTAGATGCAACGATGGGTCTTTCCTTGTCTAGAGCAAAGGAGAATGAAGAAAATGAAAAATTGATGGAAACAATTAGTCCCAGTGACTGGTACACCATGCGATCCACAGCCTATATGACTATGAGACCAGAAGAACTAGGTGGTGCCCAGCTACCACTGTCAACCACTTGGAGGGGGATCTATGTAACAGATCCTGGATAGGAGGAAAAACAATGTGGAACAAAACTCAAAATCATTTGGAAAAAAAAAAGGGGGGGACCAGGTTTGCTGGTCTCACAGATCCTGGTTGAACCACTGAGACTATGGCCCTAGCTTCCCTTCAGGTCTGGAATTGAACCCATACATGTGGCTTCCAGCCAAACAAAAGAGAGGCATATGAGTTGAACATTTGCCTGAGGTAGATACACTCCTTGGAGAGAACAATTATGGGAGAAAGAAGAGGTGTTTATGCACAAGGAGACAGCTTAGGGGGCAGGAATGCATGGAGGGATAGACACAGGGAAGAGGTAACTATGGGGAGGAAGTGGGAGGAGAGCTATTGCATGGGGGTAAATTGTAATCAATGTCATGAGACAAAGTGTATGTGAACTGCTGTTTGGAAATTGAATTTGCTATGTAAACATTCACTCAAATCACAATTAGAAAAAAAAAAGGGCAGAAGACATGAATAGACACTTCATTCACCAAAGAGGATGTTTAGGCAGCTATGTAAACATTCACTCAAAACTCAATTAAAAAAAAAAAAGGGCAGAAGACATGAATAGACACTTCATTCACCAAAGAGGATGTTTAGGCAGCCATGTTTTTTTATAGGAAGAAATGCTCACAATCATTAGCCATTAGAGAGATGCAAATCAAACAACCATGAGGTACCATCTTGCTCCAGCACTAGTAGCAAAGTTCAACAAGACAGAAAA
>NW_006921752.1:84474-91656 GCF_000298275.1 Orycteropus afer afer
TTACTCCATTTAACGCCATTCTTTCCCAATCCAATCAATTGTGTTTGTGTGTAATAGCTTTTGAAGTAATCTCCTTTCAATACTATTTTACCACTCCTTCCTCAAAAAATTGAAAAACCTGTAAGAATTCCGTCTTATGTTTCCCACTAAATTTCTCCCAGATTTCTCAGCTTAGTCACTGAAATTTTTCTTCAGATGTTTTCAATCAGATCACCAGTATCATTTTTTATTCCTCAACTCATGAATCCCACTACCAAAAGAAAGTAGATGTTTGGGCACTCTCTACAGTATATAAATTTCTGAGCATAAACATGCATTATTAATCATAATTTAATAGGAATGTTTCATTCACTCAGAAGGTAGAATGAGCTTTTGTGTATACTACATTCAAATATTATTTTTGATCAACAAATTGAACAAATATTTCATCCATTTTCATATCATTGCTTTTTAATGACCATTTGCTTTCTTCATGTATGATGCTCTTGATGTCATCCTCTGGTCTTCAGTCATTGGTGTTTAATGCATTAGATATATTCTTCAGATGGTCTCTAAATCCAGGTGGGATGTAATCAATGTCATATTTTGGCTTTTGTGGACTTGTTTTAATTTTCCTCAGCTCCACCTTGAGCCTGCATATGAGTAACTGATGGTCTGTTCCAAAGTCAGCTCCTGGCCTTGTATTGACTGAAGACATTGAACTTCTCCATTGCCTCTTTTCAGACATAGTCAATTTGATTCCTGTGTATTCCATCTGGTGAGGTCCACATGTATGGCCATCCTTAACGTTGTTGAAAAAAGGTATTTGTGATGAATCAGTTATTGGTCTTGAAAAATTCTGCCATGTGATCTCCAGCATCATTTCTATCACCATGGCCAAAATTTTCAACTACTAATGATTCTTTATTTTCAACTTTCACATTCCAATCATGAGTAATAATCAATATATCTTGATTACATGATTGGTCAATTTCATACTGCAGAAGTTGCTGAAATCCCAATTTCTTTATCTTTGGCTTAGTGGCTGGTATGTAAATTTGAGTAACAGTAGTATTAACTGGCTTCCTTGCAGACATATGGATATTATCCTGTCACTGATGGTACTGTACTTCAGGATAGATCTTGAAGTATTGTTTTTGATGATGAAGTGACACAATTCCTCTGTAATTTGTCATTTCTGGCATAGTAGGCCACATGATTGTCTGATTTAAAATGGTCACCACCAGTGGTTGTTTGATTCAAAATGGCCAAAACCAGTCCATTTCAGCTCACTAATGCCTAGGATACCAATATTTATGCAGACAGGAAAAGATGAAAATGGATGTCAGAAGAGACTATTAAACTTGTTCTTGAATGGAGAGTGACAAAAGCAAATGGAAGAAATGATGACATGAAAGAACTAAAGAGAAGATTTCAAAGGGCAGCTCAAGGAGACAAAGTAAAGTATTACAATGAAATATGCAAAGACCTGGAATTAGAAAACCAAAAGGGAAGAACATGCTTGGTATTTCTCAAGCCAAAAGAACTGAACAAATAATTCAAGCTTTGACTTGGAATATCAAACAATTCTATGAGCAAAATATTAAATGATGGTGGAAACATTAAAAGAAGATGGAATGAATATATATTCACTGTACCTAAAGGAACTGGTCAATGTTTATCTATTTCAGGGTGTAGCATATTATCAAGAACCAATGGTACCGAAGGAAATGGTGAAAAACAAGTCTCCAGGAATTGACAAAATATTGATTGAGACATTTAAACAAAGGGATGCAGCACTGGAGGTGATTACTCATTTATGCCAAGAAATGTGAAAAACAGCTACCTGGCCAACTGACTGGAAGAGATACATATTTGTGTCCCTTCCAAAGAAAGATGATCCAACAATGTGGAAAATATTAAACAATATCATTAATATCACACACAAGTAAAACTTTGCTGAAGATAATTCAAAAGTGGTTGTAGCAGTATATTGACAAAGAACTTCCAAAAATTCAAGCTGGATTCACAAGAGGATGTGGGACAGGGGATATCATTGCTGATGTCAGGTGGATCTTGGCTGAAAGCAAGGAATACCAGAAAGATGTTTATCCATGTTTTATAGACTATACAAAAGCATTAGATTATGTGGATCATAACAAATTATGAATAACATTGAGGGGATGGGAATTCCAGAACACTTAACTGTGCCCATAAGAAACCTGTAAATAGACTAAGAGGCTGTCACTCAAACAGAGCAAGGGGATACTGCATTGTTTAAAATCAGGAAGGGTATGCATCAGGGTTGTATCTTTTCACCATACTCATACTCAATCTGTATACTGAACAAATAATCTGAGAAACTGGATGATATGAAGAATGTGGCATCATGATTGGAAGAAGACTCATTAACAATCTGTGATATGCAGGTGACACAACCTTGTTTGCTCAAAGTGAAGATGACTTGAAGCACTTACTGATGAAGATTGAAGGCTACAGTCTTCAGTATGGATTACACCTCCACATAAAAAAAAAAAAAAAAAATGAAAATCCTCTCAACTGGGCCAATAAGCAACATCACAATAAATGGCGAAACTATTGAAGTGATCAATTTTTTTATTTTACTTGGATCCATAAGCAACACACGTGGAAACAGCTGTCAAGGAAAGAGACGTCTTGCACTGGAAAAATCTGTGCAAAAGACCTCTTAAAAATGTTGTGAAGCAAAGATGTCACTCTGAAGAGTGCCTGACCAAGCCATGGTAATTTCAATAGGCTCACATGCTTGTGGAAGCTGGACGATGATTAAGGAGTACCAAAGGGGTTGATGCCTTCGAGTTGTGCTGTTGGTGAAGATTACTGAAAATGCCATGGACTGCCGAAAGAACAAACAAATCTGTCATGGAATAACTGCAGCTAGAATTCTATTTGGAAGCGAGAATGGCTAGACTTTGTCTTACCTACTTTGGTCATGTTGTCAGAAGGGACCATTCAGTGGAGAAGGATATTATACTTGGTAAAATAGAGGGTCAGTGAAAAATGGGAAGACCCTCAACAAGATAGGTTGACATAGTGGCTGCAATGACGGCCTCAAGTATAGCAAGGACCATGAGGATGGCACAGGACAAGGCAGTGTTTCGTTCTGTTGTCCACACTGTTACTATTTGCTGGAGCTGACTCGATGGCACCTAACAACAACAACATACCATTGCTTATTTCTGAAGATGGCAGCAGATCCACTACATGGAACAGCTTATTATTAAATAATGTTTTTAAATGCTTGTCTTGTGCCATGATTGAGACTCAGGGCTATTACATGCATTATTTCCTATAAACTCCACACACCAAAAACAAAATAAAACAACTTCAGAAGAAACCAAGGTTAAATTGATTTTCCCACTAATCCAAGGTCACAGAGTAAGTAAGAAAGCCCTGGAGTCAGGACTCAATGGCAATCCTGTCTGACTCCAGAGTCCCCACATGTATGCCCTTATGTTTTGGTGTCTTTAAAATTAGATTGTCTACTTACTCCTATGCCAAAAAAGATCTTGCAAGATGTTTCCCCTTCACACATTCTACAAGGAAAGGAATCAATAGGCAGAGATAGACTTACATTCTTCCTCCCCAAACACAGATAACTTTAAAGGAAAAAGAGAATCCTACTCAATTAAGTCAAATGGGTTTGGTCTAAATTGGAAGAGATGCAAAGAGGTCATCTAGGTGAATCCCTTGCCACTAAATAAAAACATACCTTAAACGTCCATAAAGAATTATTGAGCATCTTTAGACCACCTTGACTCTGTAACCAGTGTCAGGAAATCCATTAAAACACCAATACACAGGCCTCCATGCCTCATAAATGGGTCAATGTGGAACTGCTTTTGTGTCCTTTGCAATTCTTAGAGAATTCTATAGTTTTTCTTCAATTAAAGGAGACATATGGTTGGACTTTTTGCTGTCTGGGTCTCTCTCTTTAAAGGCAATGAAATATTTTTCCACTAATTACAAATAGCTTCAATTGTTGGTGAGAGAAGATTAAAAACGGCATGTGCACACAAGAGGGGATGCTTTCAAGAAAATGTAAAATTTATCCTTCAAGAAAGATCCAGTATTTAAAAGAAGTGTTTTCTAAATGCATCAGAAACCAAGAAGCTTTCAGATGTCTGAGCTTTGGTGGAAGTCTGTTTGGATGTGATTACAGGGAATTCTTGATTCCACAGATGATTTTTAATCCTGTTGGCAGAGGAAGACAGGCATATATTTTCTATCTGATTTTCTATGTAGATCATATCACTGCTTGCATTTTGTCTCAAAAGATGCAGGATCTGATGTACTCTGCTTGGGACTAGGTAAAGTTGGAGGAAAGGAGAAGCTATTCTGGGTTGTTAAACCTTTCGGTAATAGCTTCAAGGAATACCTGGCTCCCAACCAGAAAAGAACCAAACTCATTGTCATAGAGTCGATTCTGACTCATACTGAGCCCCATTGAGTTTCCAAGGCTGTAAATTTTCATGGAAGCAGATCGCCTTCTCTCTCTTCCACAAAGTATTTCGTGGGTTTGAACCATTGACCTTTTCAATTAGCAGCTAAATGCCTTAACCACTATACCACCAGAACGCCTTACCTAGCTGCCAGGAAAGCAAAATAGCATTATTGTTGTTAGTTACTGTCATGTGGACTCTGACTCATGATTTCAGTGATGATCAAACCAAGTGTTACTTGCTCAAGTTAAAAAAATACGAATTTCCCTTGAATCTTTCATTGTCTTGATTACTGCACACAGTGAGCTTTAGTTTTTCGCATAGTCTTACAGTTTTATATGAATTTTTTCACATCATTGAGGTTTTAGTTTCTTAGTGCTGTTAGAATAGAATACCACAAGTGGGTGGCTTTAATAAACAGAAATTTAATTTCTCACAACTTAGGAGGATAGAGGTCTGAATTTAGAAAGCTGGGAAGCCTTTCTTCCTCTCTTAGCTCTATGGAAGGCCTTTGACTCTTTTTAGCTTCTGTTCTTTGGTTGGTTCTTTGACGGTCCTCATGTGGCATGTATCTTCTCCTCTATTTATGTTTGCTTGCTTCTGTCCCTAAGCTGTTCCTTTTTTATGATGATGTTCCTTTTTATAAGGAGTCGACTGAGTTCTAACACCCTGCCCAGGATCATTGTTTTCTCCCTCCCATGTGGACATGCTACACACTGTATGTGTGCTCATCTTGCTCTGGTTTCAATTCAATGAACTCAATTGACATTCATTGGGAGGGTTTCTGAACAAGAAGGGAGTAGTAGCAATAGGAGATTGATTACATAGCCTAGGATTGATGCAATAGGTAAATACATTGAGGTTAATGAAAGTCAGATTTCTTACTATCAGGGAAGGAAATTAAAACTAAGGAAGAAGAAAACTAGAATTAACCCTGTGCTGCTAAATTAATATTAGATGTATTGGTATTCAATAAATAGAGATATAAAGACATACATGGACAAGCACACAAACATTATATATATATATATATGTTGTTGTTGTTATTTGCCATCGAGTCGGCCCTGACTCCTAGCGACCCCTCCTTGGGTTTCTGAGGCAGTTATCACTACGGAAGTAGGATTGCCCAACCTTCCTTCCGAGGAGTGGCTGGTGGGTTTGAACCACCAGCCTTCTGCTAAGCAGTCTAGTGCCTTAGGCACTACGCTACCAGAGCTCCTGTATGTGTATGTATACATACATACATACACATACAGGAGCTCTGGTGGGATAGTGCCTAAGGCTGGAAAACCAGAAGTCTGGAGGTTCAAACCCACCAGCCACTCCTCAGAAGGAAGATTGTGCAATCTACTTCCATAGTGATAATGCCTTGGAAACCCAAGAGGGGTGACTATGAGTCAGACCCAACTTGATGGCAGTGGTTTCATTTTTTGTTCATATATATATATATATATATATATATATATATATATCATAACAACCCAATAGCCATGAACACAACTACTGCTCAGATTTTGGTTTCTAAATACCCTTCACAACTAAATAGAACCAGGGCTCCTTAGAGAAACAGTTGATCACACGTCTGGTGCAGAAAAGAAAAAAAGATGAAATGGAACATCTTATCGTGCCAGAAAATAAGGAAATGACAAAGAATTACAGGTATATGTTAAAAGAACATAGAAGTCAGCATGAAGGCATCCTCACTGATCAAATCTGAGAAAATTTGAGCGTCAAAATAAATTAACAATATTAGCATTTTTTATCCCATAAGATAAAATGGGAATTCATGGGTCCAAACTGACAAATATTTGTAAATTACAGAATGAGAAGGAGAGAAATTCCTTCTTTACAGTGAAGTGTCAACTGATAAATGCTGAAGGAATGATAGAATTAGAAAATCATCATTTGGCAACTACCATAGTAATAATTAACTCAGACAAGAAACACTAATAAATGCTACAACATGTGGTTGAATTTGGAATACAAACGTGGATGGATCTGGAATACAGATTGGAATGTTTACATAGTCTCAAAGTTGTTGTTGTTAGATGCCGTCAAATCAGCTCCAACTCATAGTGACCCTGTGTACAACAGAATGAAATACTGCCTGGTCCTGTGCTAGCCTCACAATCCTTGCTATAGCTGAGCTCATCATTGCAGCCACCATGTCAATCCATCTCATTGAGGACCTTCCTCCTTTTCGTTGACCTCCACTTTACCAAGCATGCTATCCCTCTCCAGTGAATGGTCCCTTCTGACAACATGACCGAAGTAGGTGAGACGAAGTCTAGCCATTCTTTCTTCCAAGCAGCATTCTGGCTGCACTTCTTCCAAGACAGATTTGTTCATTCTTTTGGCAGTCTGTGGTACTTCCAGTATTCTTCATCAAAATTATAACTCAAAAGCATCAACTCTTCTTCGGTCTTCTTTGTTCACTGTGCAACTCTCACATGCATAGGACGTGATTAAAACTACCATGGCTTGGGTTAGGTACACCTTAGTCTACAAGGAAACATCTTTGCTTTTCAGCACTTTAAACAGGTCTTTTGCAGCAGATTTACCCAATGCAAAACATCGTCTGATGTCTTCCAATGGTGTTGATTGTGGAAGCAAGTAATATGAAATCTTTAACAACTTCAATCATTTCTCCATTTATTATGACGCTGCTTACTGGTCCAGCTGTGAAGATTTTTGTTTTCTCTATGTTGAAATGTAATCCACA
>NW_006921752.1:92221-93320 GCF_000298275.1 Orycteropus afer afer
TTTTTTTAATTTCCACATTCTGTGGGATCACATCTCTTTGGAATGGGTACAAATAAATTTGAATCTTTTTCAATCAGTTGGTCAGGTAGCTGTCTTTCAAACTCCTTGGCATAGACAAATGAGTGCCTTCAGCATGGCATCCATTTGTTGAAACATCTCAATAGTTAATTTGTCAGTTCCTGGAGCCTTGTTTTTTGCCAGTTCCTTCAGTGCAGCTTCGACTTCTTCCTTCAGTACCATTGGTTCTTGATCATATGCCACCTCCTGAAATGGATGAACATCGACCAATTCATTTTGGTACAGTATTCCTTCCATCTTCTTTTAATGTTTCCTTTTTCATTCACTATTTTGCCATTAGAATCTTTCAGTATTGCAACTCAAGGCTTCAATTTTTTCCTCACTTCTTTCAGTTTGAGAAATGGAGTGTGTTCTTCTCTTTTGATTTTCTAACTCCTGGTCTTTGCACATTTAATTATAATAATTGACTTTGTCTTCTTGAGCTGTTCTTTGAAATCTTCTGTTTAGCTCTTTTATCTTCTCATTTCTTCTCTTTGCTTTAGCTACTCTCCTTTCAAGGGCAAGTTTAAAAATCTCTTCTGACATTCATTTTGGTCTTTTCTTCCTTAACTGTCTTTCTAATGACCTTTTGCTTTCTTCATGGATGATGTTCTGGATGTCATCTCACAATCCCCTGGTTTTACTGTCATTGGTGTTCAATGCATCAAATATATTCTTTTCACGGTCTCTAAATTCAGGAGGGATATATTCAAGGTCATATTTCGGTTCTCATGGACATGTTTAAGTTGTCTTCAGCTTCAACACAGATTGTTAATGAGTCTTCCTACAATCCTGATGCCACATTCTTCATATCGTCCAGTTTCTCAGATTATTTGTTCAGTATACGGATTGAATAGCAAAGAAACACTAACCCTTATGAATAGCAAAGAAACACTGTTTGGTACATTACCGTGCAACTTTAGGAATAGTCCGTTTAGGCTAAAAGGCTCGCAAAATAGGATTGGGAAAGAGCTGCAACATCTGAGTAAACCCAGCCTTACTCATGGAAAAGAGAAAGCTTTCGAGACCTTCATTTGCTGAT
>NW_006921752.1:95636-99688 GCF_000298275.1 Orycteropus afer afer
GACTCGACGGCACTTAACAACAACAACAACAACATACGGATTGAGTATAAGTATGATGAAAAGATACTGACGCCCTTCCTGATTTTAAACAATGCAATATCCCCTTGCTCTGCTTGAGTTACAGACTCTGATCTGTTTACAGGTTCCTTATGGGCACAGTTAAGTGTTCTGGAATTCCCATTCTTCTCAATGCTATTCATAATTTGTTATGCTTCATATAGTCTAATGCCTTTGTACAGTCTATAAAACATGGGTAAACATCTTTCTGGTATTCTCTGCTTTCAGCCAAGATCCATCTGACATTAGCAATGATAACCCCTGTTCCATTTCCTCTTCTGAATCCAGCTTGAATTTCTGGAAGTTCTCTGTCAGTATACTGCTATGACTACTTTTGAATTATCTTCAGCAAAGTTTTACTTGTGTGTGATATTAATGATATTGTTTAATAATTTCTACATTGTTGGAACACCATTCTTTGGAAGTGACACAAACATTGATCTCTTCCAGTCAGTTGGCCAGATAGTTGTGTTTCAAATTTCTTGGCATAAATGAGTAATTGCCTCCAGCATTGTATCCATTTGTTGAAACATCTCAATCAATATTCTGTCAATTCCTGGAGATTTATTTTTCACCATTTCCTTCAGTACCATTGGTTCTTGATAATATGCTACCTCCTGAAATAAGTGAACATTGACCAATTCCTTTGAGTACAGTGACTCTATGTATTCATTCTTCTTTTGTTGCTTCCAGCATCATTTAAGCTTGTGTGTCTCTTGGCCTTGATTTGGCTGAAGATATTGAGCTTCTCCATTGCCTCTTGCCACAAATGTAGTCAAACTGAGTCCTGTGTACTCCATGTGGAGAAGTCCACATGTGTAGCCATCATTTGTGTTGTTGAGAAAAGGTATTTGCAATGAATAAGTCATTGGTCTTTCAAAATTCTATCATGCAATCTTCAGTGTTATATCTGTCACCAAGGCCATATTTTCCAACTACCGGTGATTCTTCTTTGTTTCCAACTTTTGCATTCCAATTACCAGTGATTATCAACACACTTTGATTGCATGTTTGGTCAATTTCAGACAGCAGGAGTTGGTAAAAAAAAATGTCAAAGTATATCTCAAAAATCCAAATTAAAACCAAGATAAAGCATCACTTTATAATGGTATTGGAGCTCTGGTGGCACCGCACCTAAGGTATTTGACTGCTAACCAGAAGGTTTGCAGTTCAAGTCTATCAGCCACTCCACAGAAGAAAGACTGGGTAATCTACTTCCATAAAGATTATCTGCCTCAGAAATCCAATGGGGGTCACTATGAGTTGTAACTGACTCAATGGCAGTGGCTTTTTGTGTGTGTTTTTTGTGTTTGTTTTCTTTTTTTAAAATAATGGTAAAGTTGGTGACTAGACAAATTGAAGTCTTGTGCCACCTGCTAAAATGCAATGAAAAGATCACAGTGATGCCCATGCCAAAACTGCATAACCCCAATCTAATCTAGAAGCAACAAGAAAACCCAAATTTAGAACTATTACACAAAATAACCAGACTATAATATTTAAAACTATCAGGATTATAAAAATGAAAGAAAAACTAAAGATGTTTTCCAAATTAAAAGCAACTAAAGAGACATGAAGGATCTCTGACAGTGCAGTGGTTAAAACATTCAGCTGCTAATCAAAAGGTGGGTGGCTGGAACCCATACGAAAAGATGAGGTAGTCTGCTTCCCTCAAGATTTGCAGCCTTGAAAACCCTGTAGCAAAGATCTACTCTGTCCTAAAAAGTTGCTATGAGTCAGAATTGACTTGATGGCAGCGAGTTTGGTTTTATTTGGGTGGGTTGGGGTGGGGTGGGGTGTTTAAAGAGCCATGACAACTATATGCCACACATGACTCTGTCCAGTCACATTGGATTGGAAATAAGTGCCAAAAGTTGAATGAGGTATGTAGATTATCTGGTAATAATACATCCTCATGCATTTCCTGATTTTGATAGTTGCATTTAGGTTATGTAAGAGAATCTCCTTATTTGTAGGGATTATACACTTAAGTGTTTATGTGTGATGAGGTATCATAAGAGTAACTTCCTCTCAAATGGTTCGGAAAAAAAAAAAGTTATTTGAAATATTCTTGCTACTTTTAAAATATTTTAAAGGGAAAAAGAAAAAAAAACTGAATTATTGAAACTAAACTAAAATTTGTTTTAACTCTTGTTAGTAAGAAGAATGATATTTTAAATTGAATTGGGATATAAAGGCTAATACAGATGAAAAGATAGTCTCTGGAGCCAATAAATCAGGTAGCAGAATGGCGAAACCAATATATTCTCAGAGTTAATGTATGATACTCTGAATTTCAGAACAAAGTGAAGAGATGCTGGAAGAGTCTCACCACCATCACCATGGATTTGGAAGCTACAAGTCTGTAAGCCTCATTCTTATCACAAGCAACATTTCAGAATGGGTTAAGGATATGGCCTAACATGTGTAAATATGACTTCAGAGCCACTTAAACTAACTAAAAATAAGTTCTGCCTCCTTTTCCTCTTTTCTTTTTTAGACTAGGTTGGTAGATAATGACATAATTGCAGTTTTTATACTCATTAGGGACATAAATTATGTCTCATTTATCATGTGATATCAAAAACTAATACTGTCCAGGGATAGAGTACGTCCAGACCACATATTATTACAGAGAGACTGGGGTAGGGAAAAGGTGGTAAGGGAGGGAGGGAGAGAGACAGAGGATATGTGGAGTAAGAAAAGTAATTGGTAGTTCATTTAGGTATGTCAGCAAATGGCCAATTAGCTGTACTCAAACATTTCATTCATGAATTAATACTGCCAACATGTTCAAGACTTAGCATATGCATCTCCTCTTTCCTTCATGGTCCTCTGTCAACCCTAATTCTCTCAAAGACTGCCATGTCTTCTCTATCAAATACTTTGAAAGCACAGACTACCAGCCACCTCTACTTCCATTCCTCCCAGTCCTCTTTCAGTATATGGAAATTTGTCTTCAGTGCCATCATTGTAACAAAATCGCTATCTTGCCAGATACCAAGGGTACTCCAATTTCCAAATCCTAAAGCATTTTTTGAACCTACTCGCAAGGAATAAAACCTTCTAAACTGGTTTCTAACTAAAAGTCTGTGACTTGGAGCTCTTTCCACTGTGTGTGTGCCCATATTTAAGGTAGAGTTCTTTATAGGATGGAGAAGTTATTATTAATAGTGTTTATGCCAATTTCTAAACTCAAAGCAATTTAGCTTTTCAAAGAAATTTTAAAATACATTCTGTATATGGCACATGATTTAAAATACTCTGAAAAGGAGAATAATAAGAGGAAATGAGGTAAAGATATATGAAATAATGAGAATGATATATAAAAAAGAAAGTCTAATGGTGTGATCCGATTAACCTTGTCCTGTAATACACGACTATGACAGCGTTTAGATCAAAGGAAAGTGATCTTTACATAATGTAAAATTAATCTATGGAACACTGAATCAAGGATATTATTGAGGTAAATTGCTCAGCAAGTTTAAAGGTGGGAATGAGTAACCTTTTAAATAAGGAGAAATTGCATAGTCCCTTCGAGAGGCTGGGATTTTAAAAATGGTCTCAGTTCCCAGGATGTAAGGGAGAGATAATCACCACCTAAATCCCTTGTAATCTATTGTAGCTAGAGCTCTCAGCATACAAAACAGAAATTCTTTGTTCATGTACAACCCAATTAGGGATATATATGTATGTATGCAAATATGCACATAACAAACACAGAAACACACAAAACAGAACCCTGGTAAAAACAAAAAAGTAAACAAATAAAAGTAAACATGAAATGACCAAGCTTATATTAGTTATTGAACAAAAAGAAACATGCCTCTTTATTTGAGCGGCATGTTTTCTCTTCAAAACCATTTTGAATAAAACACCAGTATAAAACAGTTCCAACTCTTTTTTTTCCTCTTGAAAATCCAAATCTTTTTTAATGGTTAATTTCCACTCCTCGGAAGGAAGGTTGGGCAATCCTACTTCCGTAGTGATACTGC
>NW_006921752.1:100200-101597 GCF_000298275.1 Orycteropus afer afer
TCTTAGTTTCTATATCTTTAGTTTCTGCATCTTTAAAATGAAGACACTAATTACTGGTCAAACTACCTTAAAAGGCCATTGAGAAGATAAAATGAGATTATATATGCAACACTATTTTGAAAGTGAGAATTAATTACACAAGATTAGGATAGTATACTACACTAGTATTCCTTCTTGGCCTGTGTGCAGAGTTGTCAATAGAAGATGATATAGTGAGGATAAATGAGAACTCAAAGACTAAATAAAGCATTTGTCAATTTTTTCTTAAAATTAATCACTCTTATTTATGAGGGTTAGATAGTAATGATGTTTTTGCCTTTAACAAATATATTTGATGGTCAGAGTGTTGTATCTTTACACTGTCATCTACTGTTGTTGTTGTCGTTGTTATTATTTGCGGTCGAGTTGGACCCAACTCATACCAACCCCTTCTTGGGTTTCCAAAGTGGTATCACTATGGAAGTAGATTGTCCAACCTTCCTTCCGAGGAGTGGCTGGTGGGCTGTCATGTACTAGTTACTAGTTACACAGTATTAGGCAGGTCACTTGAAGCCCAGTTCTGTCTTTGGTAATGTGCTAGGAGATTTACAGTTATATCATTTAAATCCCATAACAACCCAAAGATGCATCATTGCTTTTGTATCATCATTCTTCCTGGGAGATTGTGCACATCAGCACTAATGCACATAAGTTACTAACCATGACATATAATAAGCATCCTATAAACAAACACTCTAATTATTATTAGCATTATGGTACCATGAAGGAGAGGGATCTCACATCTTTTACAGATGGGAAAGCACCAAACTAATGAAGCTAAATAGTTGCATATAGATACAAAACCAATCAGACATGTATACTGTCTAATGACCCTTTTTATACTCAGATTTGCTCTTTAGAAAACCATCCCCATACATGGGAGGTACAAACAACAAAGATGAACCCTTTTGCACATACAGTACTGCATTGTCAGTGAAGGCAAACATGGGTATACAGGTAGATAGATGGGTGGACAGGCTGAACTAGTAGGTATGTCTATGAAGCGGAGAGTGTACCCAAGAACATGTATAGGGTTGGCAGACAATGGTCCCATAACTTTATGTGTATGATTTGAATTCCCAGGTGTATAGTAGAGCTGACAAGGAGCAAGGTTGTAGTCTTTGCTTGGTCACAGCCAGCTACCCAGAGGGACTGAGTAGTTGAACCTGTGGGCTCAGGACCATGGTCGCAGGGGACGTAAAGCTCAATTGGCATAACATACTACACAAAACATTGTTCCACCTCTTACTTTGGTAAGTAGTGACTGGGATCTTAAAAGCTTGCAAGCTGCCATCTAAATGCAATGATGGGTCTCTCCTCATCCAGAGCGAAGAATGAAGAAAACCAAAAATTCATGG
>NW_006921752.1:102248-104359 GCF_000298275.1 Orycteropus afer afer
TAACAAATAATAATAATAATAATAAAGCTAAATTCAGGAGTATACCCAGGGGACTGACTTTTCCTTTAGCAGCTCTGGTTCAAAATGGCACATCCAGAGCAAGCTCTGAAATGGAGTTAAGAGATATTCTTCCTGCTTATGTACTATACTGTCTGTTACCATTTTATCAACAACACCATTACTCTTGGGATTTTCCCAGAATCACTTTCTTATATCATTCTAAGTTAGAGTTCGCCAATGAGAGGAACTCACAGGAGATTTGGAAAATATAAATGAAGCAGAGGTCATGAAACTTTTTTTTTTTTAATTTGTGTGAACATTTAATAAATTGGTTTTCCATTCAACAATTAATACACATTTTGTTTTCTGACATTCATTGGAATACCCACAATGTAACAACACTCTTCCCACGTCCCTGTGTTAACCATTTCCCTTCATCATTCTTTCCTGTCCCTTACTGTCTTCGTAGCTTTATCCCTGGGCAAATGCTGCACTTTTGATCTTGCATGGTTGATTTTTCTAATGAGTGCATATTTTCTTGGTATTATTGTTCATCTCATAGTCCTGTCTATAGTTTGGCTAAAACTTGAGCCACAGGGGCGATTTTCAGTTTCTAACTTGGAGGGTGTCTAAGGGCCATAATCTCAGGGATTCCATCAATCTGTCAGACTGGTAAGCACAGTCTTTTTTTTTATTATTTTGAGTTTTGTTTCACATTTTCTCCTACTCTATCCAGGACCTCCAACTGTGAGCAGTCAGCAGTGGTAGCCAGGTACCATCCAGTTCTTATGGTCTCAGAGCCATGGAGGCTGGGGTTCACATTGTCCATTAGTCCTTTGAATTAATTGTTTCCTTGTATCATTCATTTTATTCACTTTTCTTTGCTCTGGATGGGGAGAGATCAATAGTTGCAACTCAGATGATCCCTCACAAGTTTTGAAGACCCCAGTCGCTATTCACCAAAATGGAATACAGAACATTGCCTTGGTAGACTATGTTATGCCATAGACATTAATGTCCCCTGAGACTATGGTGCTGAGAATCCATGTCCAGTTACTCATTCCCTCAAGGTTTTGGTAATAAATAAGAAGTTTTCATAACATTGCCCCCTGTATGCTATACTCTATTCATGAATATATTTTCAGCATATATAAATACATAGATAGAGATATTCTCTGTCAAACCTATATATATATATTCATGGGTATAGTCTCATTCACCTTCTCACCCTTGTTCAGCTTGAATGTCGATCCACTATCCACTCACACTGTTATTACTGTTTTTGCAGGATTGTATATGTAATAAAATTCAATTTTGTTCTTCTCCCTGTGGATCCTACTTTGATCATTTTGATGTAATTAATCTTAAGAGATCATAAGGGTCAGATGGGAAATGTTCCCCTGAAGTGGCAGTTTTTTAGATATTCTCATAAGCTCCCCACTTTGTGGTCACAACAGCTTTGTAGGTCTTGCCAGTTATGTGCTCCCTCCTTGTGGTAGTCAGACTCAAGTGGTTTCTCAGGCTTTCTCAAAATTCCATGATTTCACCTATACCAATGTTTTTGACGGGTTAGTGACTACTTCTCAAGTCCTTTGGCTATATCCTTCACCCTCAATTTCTTCTACCTTTTCTTAAGTGCTAATTCTTATTGTTGTTGCTGTGGTTAGGTGCCACCAAGTCAGTTCAGACTCATAGTGATCCTATATATGACAGAACAAAACATTACCTGGTCTTGCACCAACCTCACTATTCTTGCCATGCAGGAGCCCACTGTTGCAACCACTGTCTACTCATCTTCTTGTGAGTCTTCCCCTTTTTGGCTGACCCTCTACTTTACCAAACATGATATTCCTCTCCAGGGATTGGTCCCTTCTAACAATATGACCAAACTACAAGGGACTAAGTCTGGCCATTCTCACTTCTGGTCAATGATTCTGGCTGTACTTCCTCCAAAACAGATTTGTACTTCCTCCAAAACAGAATTGTTCATTCTTCTGGCAGTCCACGGTACATCCAGTATTCTTCACCAATACCACAATTCAAATGCATCAATTCTTCTGTGGTCTTCTTTATTCATTGTCCAGCTCTCACATGCATATGCCATTGAGTCA
>NW_006921752.1:127263-132037 GCF_000298275.1 Orycteropus afer afer
CCTGCCAACTGGGGGCTGTCCCCCACCCTCCTTACCTGTTCCAGTTGCCAACTCTGTCAACCTTATAAGAAATATTAAAGGGAGTACTTCAGACAGAGAATCAACATCAGACAACAACCTGTGATCAGGACACAGAACAGCATCAGCCAGATACCAGCCAAAATAAAGAATTCTCTAAAACAAAACAAAGCTAAAAGAGTGAAAACAAAGAACCAGAGAAGTCAATCTGTAAATGACAATGACATCTAAACAAAAAGGGAGAGTAAAAGGAGTAGGTATACAATTTAAAATGGAGAAACAGTCAAGACAACATCAATAAATGAAAGGCTAATAAAGAAGCAAGATGGTACACTAGACATAAATACAATTCAGACCCTCTACAACAAAGATTTGAGAAACCAAGTGACATGGATATGGATGTGAGTCCTGAAACCCACAGCTTCAAAGAAAAGAATAAAGAAGTAGATCAAATACTGATTAGAGGATAAGATTGAATGAAAACACTGAACAAGAAGGCACATGGAGTGGTAAACTGCCAACTGGCACAGTGTGGACACTGTAAATTATTGCCAGCAGTGTTCTGAACGGGAGCTCTGATGGCCTAGTGCCTGAGGCATTTGACTGCTAACCAGAAGGCTGGAAGTTCAAACCCACCATCCACTCCTCAGAAGGAAGTTTGGGCAATCTACTTCCATAGTCATACCTCCTAGGAAACCCAAGGAGGGGTCACTATGAGTCAGATGTGACTTGACAGCAGTAAGTTTGTTTGTTTGTTTTGGTTATGATTGAGACAAGTACCAGATAACTGGCTCTCTAGCCAAAAACTGCACTGACAGTCTCATCACTGATCAGACACCAGAGAGGTATGATATGATCTGCCCTTTATCCTGTACAACCTCCCAGTGACCAGAGGCATCCACCTCCACCTCAACCCACCCAGTGACTGCTCAAAACCTAAAGCCTCCCACTGCCAGTGCAGTTCCACTTCCCTCCATCCTCCTTCTGGTTTCTTTATCTTTAATCTTAGTTCTTCCCTCTTTATATACTTTTTATTCTTATTCCCTCAATTTTTTTTTAATTTGCTATTGCAGAGCTGATGTACTGCACCATGCCACCTCTGTGATCAGCAACACCCACCCCAGTTGGTAATGGACACGCCCACAGTATGGGTGCTGTAGTCCTGCTGCAGTCATATTTGGTGGTAAGCATTTCTCTACTACTGTGCTGCTTCTGTTTTTTCTTTCTTCTTAGTTCTCCCCTTTTCAGCACCTTTGTTTTTTTCTATTTTTATTTTCTGTTCTTCCTCTTATGCTCTCTTGATTTATTTACTTATTTTGACCCCATGGAGCAGGTGCCCTGCCACCTATCCTCTCCACATTCAGTAGGACACACCCTTGTTCCTCTCCATTCAGTGGTGTGTGCTCCCACAGAGTGAGTGCCACATTCCTACTATAGTCATATCTGGCACCTACCACTTGCACCACTAATGTGTTGTTCATTTTTTCATTTTTGTTTTCCTTCTTATTTTCTTTTTCTTATTTTCCTTCTTCTTAGGTATTCTCTCGTCCCCCATCCTTTCTTATTTTCCTTCTATTATTTTTCTTTCTTCCTTTTTCCCTCCCCCTTTTCTTTCTTTTCTACCCCCCAGTATTAAGAGCTAGCAACCCTACCCAGCCACCATACCTACCACCCCACCAACAGGATGAGTGTGACCACCTGTTCCAGCATTACTAAACTTATAACAGATGATGGTCAACACCCACCCAGTACGCCCTTAGCTATTCTACCAGTGATCAGAGACTTGGGCCTACACTCCCAGATCCATACCATCAGATCCATCTGGAGATGGATGGTGAGCACTCTAGAGCTGCCAAACTAGTGCTACAGTAGCAAGCCCACTTCATTGCCCAGATATATTAAAGTAAAAATAAAATAAATAAAAAATAAAAAAACAGAGTAACACAAGTCAACATACAAACATATAATCAACAAATAAATACAACAACATCACAATGTCTTGGAGACTACAGACAACTTCAAATCCCACACACCAAAAAAACAGGACATAATGGCTCACGCAAGTGACTGAAATAAAAGACCAGAAAATCTTCCATAGGAAGAAATATTATTGGAACTATCTTATAAGGAATTCAAAAGAATTTTATGTAGATACCTTCAATAGATTAAGAAAAAGATCAAAGAAGCACAAATAAAATCAAGGAAAACACAGCCTAAATGCTAGAAGAGTTCAAAAAGCAAAACAAGATCAAGTTAGCAAAATAAATATAAAATAACAAAGCATATGAAAACAACAAATAAAAATGCAGAAGATTAATACTAAAATTTCAGAAATAGATAATGCATTGGAAGGATAAAGCAGTAGAATTTAATCAATCAGAGACAGATTTAGCAAAGTTGAAGGCAAATTTCTTACCACTAATTTGTTAGAGGAAAAAAATGAAGAAAATCTAAGAATTATGTGTGACACCAATAGGAGGAATATCATATGTGATCAGAATTCCAGAACAGGAAGAGACAAAACAAACAAATTATAAAAAAAAAAAAAAAAAAAAAAGCCTTGAGAAAATGATTGAGGATTGGTGGAAGAAAAATTCCCTAATATCACAAAAGACAAAAAATACCCATCCAAGAAGTTCAATGAATCCCAAATAGGATAAAACCCAGAAGAAAATTACCAAAACATATTATAATCAAACTTTCCAAAACCAAAGACAAAAAATAAAATCCTGAAACGAGCTAGGGGAACACAAAAAGTTACCTAGAAAGAGAAATAATAAGGCTAAGTTCTCATTTCTCAGCAGAAACCATGCAGGAAAGATGACAGATTTAAGACCTTGAAAGAAAAATATATATCAAGCAAAACTGTCCCTCAGATATGATGGGAAACTAAGGACATTTCCAGACAAATAGAAATTAAGTTGTTGTTGTTTTGGTTACCTGCCGTTGAGTTGGCTCCAACTAATAGTGACCCTGTGTACAACAGAATGAAACACTGTACAGTCCTGTGCCAGGCTCACAGTCCTTGCCATACCTGACCCCATCATTGCAGCCACTGTGTCAATCCATCTTGTTGAGGGCCTTCCCCTTTTTCATTGACACTTCACTTTACCAAGCATGATATCATTCTCCAGGAAATAGCCCCTTCTGATAATATAGCCAAAGTAGGTCAGACAAGTGGGAGGGAAAACGTGGAACATAATCCAAAAACTCAATAATGACCAGAATTACTGGTTAGATGAAATCTGGTGAGACTCCCAATACTATGGCCCTGGAATACATTCTGCGCCTGGAATAAAACGCACCCCCAGTGGTGGGCTCTCAGCCCAATAGTTAACAAGATGTACGCTCAGACCACTCAATGCAGGATGCTGCCGCAACATACTCTGTAGTAGTACATCCCTTAGAGCATGGATCATGGAACACCAGAGGACCCACATTCAAACTGAGGAAATGCAGGACAAACAGGAGTGCATAAGTATGAGGGGCATAGGGGGAGGTTGCAGGGTAGGGAGGGGAGGAGACTGAGTTAGGGTTGGACATGGTGAATGGGGAATGAAACTAAATGTACACATTACATTGAATGTAAAACAAGCTCTTAGAATTAAAAAAAAATAAGTAAGTCAGACGAACTCTGGTCATTCTCACTTCCAAGAAGAATTCTGGCTGCACTTCTTCCAGGACAGATTTGTTAGTTCTTTTGGCAGTCCATGATACTCTTAGCATCTTTCTCCAATATCACAACTCAAAAGCACCCACTCTTCAGTTTTCCTTATTCACTGTCCAGCTCTCACATGCATATGAGGCAATTGAAAATACCATGACTTGGGTTAGGGACACTGTAGTCATCAAAGAGACATCTTTGCCCCTCAGCACTTTAAAGAGGTCTTTAAATCAGACTATCGAATACATCATCTGATGTCTTGACTGCTGCTTCCATTGGTGGTGATTGCAGAACCAAATAATACGAAATCTTTGACAACTTCAATCTTTTCTCCATTTATCATGATGCTGCTTATTTACCGGTTCGGTTGTGAGGATCTTCATTTTCTTTATGTTGAGATGTAATCCATACTGTACACTGTAGTCTTTAATCTTCATCGGTAAATCATCCTCACTTGCAGCAAACAAAGTTGTGTGATCTGCATATAGCAGGTTGTTAATGAGTCTTCCTCCTATCGTTATGCTGCATTTTTTTTTTCATATACCCCAGCATCTTGGATTATTTGCTCAGCATACAGACTGAATAAGTACAGTGAAAGGATACAACCCTGACTTTTAAACTATGCAGTATTCCCTTGTTTTGTTAGAATGACCACCTCCTGGTCTATGGACAGATTCCTCATAAGCACAATTAACAGTTCTGTAATTTCTATTCTTCTCAATGTTATCCCCAATTTGTTATGATCCACATAGCTGAATGCTTTTGCATAGTCAATAAAACACAAGTAAACATCTTTCTAGGAGCTCTGGGAGCATAGTTCCTAAGGCACTTGACTGCTAACCAGAAGGCTGGTGGTTCAAACCCACCAGCCACTCCGCCAATTGAAAGTTGGGCAATTTTACTTCTGTAGTGACACTGCCTCGGAAACCTAAGGAGGGGTTGCTATGAGTCGGGGCCGACTCGATGGCACATAACAACAACAACAACAAACATCTTCCTGGTATTCTTTGCTTTCAGCTACGATCTGAAGTCATCAATGATACCCCTTGTTCCACATCCTGTTCTGAATCCTGCTTGCATTTCTGGAAGTTC
>NW_006921752.1:132547-133506 GCF_000298275.1 Orycteropus afer afer
GTTTCTTCTCTTTTGGTTTTCTAACTCCAGACCTTTGCACATTTCATTATAATAATTGACTTTGTCTTTGTGAGCTGCTCTTTGAAATCTTCTGTTCAGCTCTTTTGTCATTTCTTCCAAATGCTTTAGCTGCTCTCCATTCAAAGGCAAATTTCAGAGTCTCTTCTGACAACGATTTTGGTCTTTTCTTCCTTTCCTGTCTTTTTAATGTCCTTTTGCTTTCTTCATGGATGATGTTCTCGATGTCATCCCACAATTTCTCTGGTTTTTGGACACTAGTGTTCAATGCATCAAATATGTTCTTTAGATGATCTCTAAATTAAGATTGCATAATTAAGGTTGCATTTTGGTTCCTGTGGACTTGTTTTAATTGTCTTCAGCTTCAACTTGAACTTGCATATTAGCAGTGAATGGTCTTTCCATGGTGAGCTCCTGGGCTTATTTTGGCTGAAGACATTGAGATTCTCCATTGCCTCTTTCCACAGATGTAGTCAATCTGATTCCTGTGTACTTCATCTGGAGAAGTCTACATATATAACCACCATTTATGTTCTTGAATAAGAAGGTATTTCCAATGAATAAGTCATTGGTTTTGCAAAATTCTATCATGTGATCTCCAGTATTATTTCTATCACCAAGAGCATATTTTCCAACTACCAGTGATTCTTCTTCATTTCCAACTTTTGCCTTCCAATTACCAGTGATAATCAATACATCTTGATCGCATGTTTGGTCAATTTCAGACTGCAGAAGTTGGTAAAAATCTTCAATTTCCTCATCTTTGGCTTTGGTGGCGGTGTAGAAATTTGAATAATAGTAGTACTGACTGGTCTTCCTTGTAGGCATATGGATATTACCCTATCACTGACAGCACTTCAAGATAGATCTTGAAACGTTCTTCATGATGATGAATTCCATGCCATTCCTCTTCAATTTGTCATTCCCGGCATAGTAGATCA
>NW_006921752.1:134304-135319 GCF_000298275.1 Orycteropus afer afer
TTATAAATTGAAAAGAGAATTTACAATAATAATAGAAGATTTTAATATACTACTTTCAGTACTTTCAGTGAACAACAGAACTGAAAAGAAACTTAACAAAGATACAGAAGATCAACAAAAAAAAAGTACAGTTAAGAAACTAGACCTCACAGGTGTATAAGAACATTCCACCCAACAACAACATAATACACATTCTTTTCCAGTGTATATGGAACATTCTCCAGAATAGAATGTCTGTTAATCTACAAAGTATGCCTCAATAAATTTAAAAACCTTAAAATACTACAAAGCATCTTCTAAGATCACAATGCTATATAATTAGAAATCAACAACAGGGAGATCAAGGAAAAAAATCAAATACATGAAAACTGAATAGCATCCTGCTTTAACACCACTGGGTTATTGAAAAAATAGAAAATGAAGTTTTAAAAAATTCCTTGAATCAAACACATGAAAATACAATGTACCAAAATATTTGGGACACAGCAAAAGCAGTACTCAGAGAACAATTTATAGCAATAAATGCACACAACAAAAAAAGAAGAAGCAACACCTTAACCCAACACCTACAACAATTTAAAAAACAACAGTTTTTTTTTAAAAAATCCTACAGTCATCGGAAGAAAGGAAATAATAAAGATATGAGCAGAAATAAGTGGAACAGTAAAACAATAGAAATAATCAACAATATTAGAAATTGGTTCTTTGAAAGAATTAATAAAATTGACAAATGGCTGGCAAAGCTAGCAAAGGAAAAGAAGAAAGACATGCAAATAACACAAATAAATGAAGTAGGCAATGTCACAACAGAACAAACTGAAATTAAAAGGATAATTAACAGAATAGTATCAAGAACCATTGCCCAACAAATTGAAAACCTAGAAGATATGGGCAAATTTCTAGAAACACACCACATACCTAAACGAATAAAATCTGAGGTAGAAAATCTGAAAAGACCCACAGCAAAAGAAGAAATTGCATAGGTCATAAAAGAACACTCTGAAAAAAAAAAAAA
>NW_006921752.1:136244-138142 GCF_000298275.1 Orycteropus afer afer
TATCCCACTTTATTCAGGGTCTCCTACCATGGTCCTTTCCAGAGTGGTTGACAGGCACCATCTAGTATTTCTGGTCTAACAGTCATGAAGGCTGAGGTTCATATGGTCTACTAGTCACATGAACTAATTGTTTCCATTTGTTTTTTATTTTCTTTACTCTTCTTTGCTCCAGATTAAGAGAAAGCAATTGTTGCATCTTAGATGGCTGCTCACAAGCTTTCAAGACCCCAGCTACTTACTCACCAAAGTAGGATGTAGAACACTGTCTTTGTTAGATTATGTTTTGCCAATTGACCTTGATGTACCCTGCAACTATATCGCCGAGCCCACAGTCCCAGGCACAGGAATAGAAGGGAAATTCCTCAACATAGTCAAAGGCATAAACACAAAATCAACAGCCAATGTTACACTCAATGGAAAGAGACTGAAAACATTCCCCTTGCAAAAGAGAACCAGAGAAGGATGTCCTTCATCACAACTCCTATTCAACATTGTATTAGAAATCCTAGCCAGAGCAGTAAGGCAAGAAAGGGACATGGAAGGTATCCAAATTGGCAAAGAAGAAGTAAAACTATCTAATCATATGAACCTGTTGTTGTTGCTGTTGTTAGGTGCTCTTGAATCAGTGACCATTCATAGCGATGTTTTGTACAGAACAAAATAGTGTCCAGTCCTACACCATCCTTACAATCCCTGCTATACCTGATCCTATCATTGCAGCCACTGTGTCAATCCATCTCGTTGAGGGTCATCCCCTTGTGCATTGACCCTACACTTTCCCAAGCATGATATCCTTCTCCAAGGAATGGTCCCTTCCAAAAACATGACCAAAGTAGGTGAGACAAAGCCTGGCCATTCTCACTTCCAAGGAGCACTCTAGCTGTACTTCTTCCAGACACATTTGTTCCTTTTTCTGGCAGTCCACAGTACTTTCAGTATTCTTTCCCAACACCACAGCTCTAAAGCATCAACTTTTCTTTGGTCTTCAAAAACTTCTTAGCCACAACTAAAGACACTGTGGGAACAAGTCACTGAGCTTGGGGACTTTAGCACCACAATCTCAGGGACATCTAAATCAATTGTCATAGTATTGTCCACAAAGGCAGTGTTTTACATCCTATTTTGGAGAATAATGACTGGGGTCTTTAAAGCTTGTGAGCAGTCATCTAACATGCAGCTATTGGATTCTGTGTTGACAGCAAAGAAGAATGAAGAAAATCAAAGACACAAGGAAACAACTAGTTCAAAAGACTAAATGAACCATAGCGTCTACTACTCTGAGACCAGAAGAAATACATGGTGCCCAGATACTACTACCAAACCTTCTGAATAGAATCACAATAGAAATTATTGAACAGAGAGAGAGAGAGAGAAAAAAAAAAGAATCAAAAATCATATTCAAAATCATAGAAAAGACCAAGCTTAGTAGTCTGATAGAGACTTGTGGAACCCTAAGACTATGGCCCTTAGACAACCTGAAAGCCTGGAAATGAACCCATCCCCAGGGATCATCTTTCAGCCAAACAATCAACAGGCCTAAAAATGAATATGAACACCAGGAAATCAGGACAAAGCAAGGAGTCAGCTGCAGGGATCCAGATGAGGGGAGGGAACCCAGGCCACATCCCACAAGTAGCAAGGCAGAAAAGTGGGGAAAAGGCCAGAAAAAGGCCAGCAGGACTGGGACAGAGTGAGGAGGCAGCAGTAGGGATCCAGGTAAGGGAAGGTTGGAGAGGTTTCCAACAGCTAAGGGAGACAAACTTGTCTGTTGGTTTGTCCTACTGTGGTGACGTGTTGCTGTGAGTCTTTAGGCTGTGTCACTGGTGTTTCAAACCGAGCAGGGTGCACATGGCACAGGTATCAGCACAGCTTGCAGACTGAGACAGACTAGGAAGAAG
>NW_006921752.1:140517-141069 GCF_000298275.1 Orycteropus afer afer
CCAATGGTATTGAAGGAGGAAATCGAAGCTGCAATAAAGGAATTGGGGAAGAACAAGGCTCCAGGAATTGATGGAATACCCATTGAGATATTTCAGCAAATTGATGCCCCACTGGAGGTACTCACTCAGTTATGCCAAGAGATTTGGAAGACAGGTATCTGGCCAACTGACTGGAAGAGATCCATATTTGTACCCATTCCAAAGAAAGGTGATCCCAAAGGTGATCCCACAGAATGTGGAAACTATTGAACAATATTAATATCACACACAAGTAAGATCTTACTGAAGAAAATTCAAAAATGGGTGCAGCAGTATGTTGACAGAGAGCCTCCAGAGGTGCAAGCTGGATTCAGAAGAGGACGTGGAACAAGGGATATCATAGCTGCTGTCAGATGGATCTTGGCTGAAGGCATAGAATACCAGAAAGATGTTTACTTGTGTTTTATTGACTATGCAAAGGCATTTGATTGTGTGGATCATGACAAATTATGGATAACATTGAGAACAATAGGAATTCCCAAACACTTGATTGCACTCATGAGGAACCTGTAC
>NW_006921752.1:142198-143329 GCF_000298275.1 Orycteropus afer afer
GGGAAGGAGTGGGGAGAGTGTCATTACATTGAGGGGGTTGCAACCAATGTCGTGAAAAAAAAAAAGTGCCTCTAAGTTGGTGAATGTAAAACGGATTTGCTCTGTAAACTTTCACCCAATTACAATAAAAATTTCAAACGCAAACTCAGAACTCTCCATATGTCCATAAAATACCATAGGTCTTATGTATTTTACTCATTTAAGCCAACTCCCTCCCTCTCACCCAGTGGTGTCCAGAAACAAGCTCACAAGAGACGATTGTTAAATATTCAAGAATTTTGTGAGCTGATTTTTAAGCTTTTGGTAACATGAAATCAGCCATTGTGGGAGTATTTACACTGTGGAAATTGACAAAAGCCACAAATCAGAGCTCTCCACCTCTGTCATGAAAGTAGTTTCTCAGCAAATAACTGCCCTCACTTAAATATATTAGTTTTTTATATAGTCATTTGGAGTTTATAAAGTTTTTTTCAACTTCTTATTACATTTGAATTTTCATAATAACACTATGAAGAAAGTATTTTTTCCCATTTTACATAAAGTAAACTAAAGCTCAAAGTGGTTAAATGACTTGCCTGTTGTCACTGAGATTCAAAAACAGATCTGACTTTTAGTTCATGCCTCTCTCCAAAGAAGCCCCTTCTTGAGTAAGGTTAATAACTTCTAAACGTAAAGCAAAGGCTGTAAATTGTTGACTGATTCATTCTTTCCTGTCTTTCATTCCTCGATAAACATTTATTAAGTGAGTATTTTGTGTTAGACTCTGTGCCAGGCACAGGATTACAAACAGAAGAAAGATGCAGTTCCTCTCCTCAAGGACCTCACTGTCTAGTGGAAGAGAAAGACTGCCTAACAGATGAATCACAATAGAGTGTTACTTATAGAACTTTGGGGCCTGGCCCGACATATATTCACTGTGAACGGGAAGAAGTCAAAAGTTTGTCAATGAATCAGGTTCCTGACAGTAATGAAGTTTATACCATTTTAGGATAATCAGGAACTTTCAAAACCTTATGACCTCATTTATCCCAACACATATAGTTAATGATATGGTAATTCTACAAAGCATATCCTTACCAACATAATGGGCCTCAAGATCAGGGACGAAAAGAAAACACTCATTTTTTTCTT
>NW_006921752.1:144174-145449 GCF_000298275.1 Orycteropus afer afer
GAAGGTTGGGCAATCTACCTCCGTAGTGATACTGCCTTGGAAACCCAAGGAGGGGTTGCTATGAGTCGGGTCCGACTCGATGGCACATAACAACAACAACAAAGCACTCTACCCAGGTAAGGAACCTGCTTCACCATAAATATGTTATTTTATTAGTTCATTGTCAAAGTTAGGTATATGTGTTTCAGAATTCAAACTAAGTTAATTCCAGGAAAATTGATTTATTTACCAAGGGCTTAATTACAAAAGTTTGGGTGGGAGTCAAGGAACTACGGGGCCCAGGGCAGAAATCTGTGGCTAACAGTATCATGGTTGTGATTGCCCTAAGCCCAAAAAGATGTGAAATGGAGAGGTTACCTAAAAACAAACAAACAAGCAAAACCTGAATATCAGAATATTGAAGATTAGCTCTGGTAGTGTAGTGCCTAAGGCACTTGACTACTAACCAGAAGGCTGGCTGTTCAAACCCCCAGCCACTCCTTGGAAGGAAGGTTGGGCAATCTACTTCTATAGTGATACTGCCTCGGAAACCCAAGGAGGGGTCGCTATGAGTCGGGTCCGACTCCACGGCACATAACAACAAAACAACTAGAAGAATAGTCATCTTCTTTCAAGAGATAGCTAATCCTAGGTGACCTCATAAAAAGGAAACCAGGGGTATTTATTCTTATTTCTCCCCACTGGCCACAACTTAACAGCAACCAGAAGACATAGAATCATATACATACATATATATATATATATATATAACCCACACAGGTCAGGCTCCTGGGCAAAGAACAAACTAGAAAAGGAAAGACTATACTAGGAAGAGCAGAGGAAGACATCTAGAGCATTGGGAATCATTTTTTGTTGTGATTATTCCACTACTCAGAATATCACTACAAACCCATATTCCACTTTTCCTCTCTAAAGGTCTAGTTCAACTCAGGTGTAAAATCATGTCAGTTTTCTTTCTACCATTTCTTTCATGTCTATCACCTGATATTCATAGCCACTGTCTTGATCCATCCCTACATTAAGCAGGAATATTTTGATTGCAAGTGGCAAAGATTAGCTCAAACAGGCTTACGCAATAATGAGAACTTATTGACTCACTAAGGAGCTCTGGTGGGGCAGTGCCTAAGGCATTTGACTTCTAACCAGCAGTTGGTGGTTCAAACCCACCAGCTACTCCATGGAAGAAAAACAGGACAATCTACTTCTGTAAAGATTTACCTCCTCAGAAACCCACTGGGGGTTGCTATGAGTTGTGATCGACTTGATGGCTGTGGT
>NW_006921752.1:146783-148748 GCF_000298275.1 Orycteropus afer afer
GTGTGGTTTGGTAATATCGGGACTGTGTGTTTTTACTTGTCAACCTTGGGACTTCTCAGCCTCAGCAGCCAGCAGCTGTTTGAGTGAAGAAACACCTCTATCTCCAGTGGGCCAGGAACAGGAGACAGAGCTGGACCCCAAGTTTGAGGGGCTTTCACTCAGCCCCTAGAGTCTGGCACTGTGAACTTGGACTTAGAGCCTCCAAATTGTAAGAATAAATTCCTGTTTGTTAAGGCCATCCCATTTGTGGTGTATTTCTTGTCAGAGCAGCACTAGTAACCAGAACACTGTTGTTAAGTGCTGTTGAGTTGGTTCTGATTCATAGTGACTCTATACAAAACAGAATGAAACACTGCCCAGTGCCACGCCATCCTAACAGTTATTACCGTGCTTAAGGCCATTGTTGCAGCCGCCGTGTCCATCCATCTCCTTGAGGGTCTTCCTCTTTTTCACTGACCCTCTGTTTTACTAGTGTGACATCCTTCTCCAAAGACTGGTCCCTCCTGATAACATGACTAAAGTACAAGAGACTAAGTCTTGACAGCTTTGCTTCTAAGGATAATTCTGACTGTACTTCTTCCAAGACAGATGTGTTCATTCTTCTGGCAGTCCCTCATGTATTCAATATTCTTTGCCAACACAGTATTTCAAAGGCACCAATTCTTCTTCAGTCTTCCTATTGTTCACCTTTCACATGCACATGAAGCGACTGAAAATACTGTAGGTTGGATCAGGCACACCTTAGTCTTTAATGTGAAATCTTTGCTCTTTAACACTTTAAAGAGGTCTTTTGCAGAAGATTTGCCCAATGGAACATATCATTTGATTTCTTGACTCATGTCTTCATGGGCATTGAGTATGGATCCAAGTAAAATTAAATCCTTAACAACTTCAATCTTTTCTCCATTTATCACGTTGCTGCTTATTGGTGCAGTTGTGAGAACTCTTTTTCTTTAAGTTGAGATGTAATCCATGCTGGAGGGTGCAGTATTTGATCTTCATCAGTAAGTGTCTCAATTCTTCTTCACTTTCAGCAAGCAAAGTTGTGTCATCTGCATATCTCAGACTGTGAATGAGTTTCCTCCAATCCTGATGCCACATTCTTCATCATATAGTACAGCTTCTTGGATTATTTCCTCTGCACAAAAATTTAATAACTATGGTGAAAAAATGCAATCCTGATACACATTTTCTTGGTTTTAAAATAAGCAGCGTCTCCTTGTTCTGTCTGAATGACTGCCTCTTGGTCTATGTAGAGATTCATCATAAGCACAATTAAGTGTTCTAGAATTCCCATTCTTTGCAATGTTATCCATAATTTCTTATGATCCATGCAATTGGATGCCTTTACATCATATACTTAAACAAACAAACATACTGTCACGAAGTTGCTTCCAATTTATAGCAACCCCCATTGGGTTCCCAAGGCTGTAAATCTTTATGGAAGCAGACCACCTCATCTTTCTTGAGTGGAGTGGCTGGTGGGTTCAAACAACTGACCTTTTAGTTAGCAGTCAAATGTCTTAACCACTACACCACCAGGGCTTCTTAACATCATAGATGTTGTTGTTTTGTGCTGTCGAGTCAGACCCAACTCATAGCGACCCCTCCTTGGGTTTCCAAGGCAGTATCACTACGGAAGTAGATTGCCTCATCATCCTTCCGAGGAGTGGCTATCTATCATCATAGATAGATAACTCTTAAAATTCATTAATAAGAAAACAAATAAGCCAATTAAAAAGTGGACAAATAATCTGAACAGACACCATCCAAAGAAGATATACAGATGGCAAGTAAGCATATGAAAATATTCTCAACATCATAAGCCATTTGTTATTGTTGTTAAGTGCCATAGAGTCAGACCCAACTCATAGGGACCCCTCCTTGGGTTTCCAAGTCTGTATCACTACAGAAGTAGAATGCCCAACCTTCCTTCCAAGGAGTGGCTGGTGTGTTTGAACTGCC
>NW_006921752.1:149038-159281 GCF_000298275.1 Orycteropus afer afer
CTGAGTTAAAAGTGCCAGGCTGTAGGGGCTGGGTGAAAGCCTCTCATCCTTCGCCTTCAGCTCTGCCTCCTGCTCCCAGCCCACTGAAGCTAGAAGCTTTTCTTCACTCAGGCAGAAGCTGGCTGCTGAGGCTGACAAACCCAGGGTCAACAAATAAAATGGCACAGTCCCAATATTACCAAACTACGTGGCAGGCCATTGATTCAAAACTCATTAACATTCCCAAGATCAGCAGACAACATGGCAGACTGCTGAATAACGATGCAGCTACATGCAAGATTTAAGCATGCCAACAACTGAAGACCTTCCTCAAAGTTATTTCTTATATACTGGAAGCAGCCCACATCCCTAAAGAAGCTACTCAGCTGCTCTAGTACATTCCAGCAAGGAGTTAATTACCAATATTACCATAGGAAATAAATATATCCATCTGCCATTCCACTCAAAACCAGGCTCAGCCAAGTTGACATACTACCTTAACTACCACACCACTATGTTTATTAGAAAGGCTAACATACAAAACAATGACAACACCAAATGCTGACAAGGATGTGGAGCAACAGGAACTCTCATTCATTTCTAGCGGGAATGCAAAATGGTACCACCACCACTTTGGAAGACAGTTTGGCAATTTCTTACAAAATGAAATATAGTCTTTCCATATTATCCACCAATTGCTCCCTAGGTATTTACCCAATGAGTTTAGCATAGTGCCTAAGGCACTTAACTGCTAACCAGAAGGCTGGCGGTTCAAACCCACTAGCCACTCCTCGGAAGGAAGGTTGGGTAATCTACTTCTGTAGTGATACTGCCTCAGCAACCCAAGGAGGGGTTGCTATGAGTCAGGACCGACTCGATGGCACATAACAACAACAACAACACACAAAATTCTGGATATAAGTATTTATAGCAATTCTATTCTTAATTGCCAAAAACTGTAAACAAGATATCCTTCATAGATGAATAGATAAACAAGCTGTGGTACATACATAGAATGTAACATTACTCATTGATTTAAAAAAAATAATAATAAATCAACTTGCACAAAACAAAACCAAAAAACATGGAGTAAACAAGTAGATATTGCTTAAAGAAGTCAGAAAGGCTATATACTGCATGTTTCCAACCATGTAACATTCTGGAAAAGACAAAACTATAGAGATAGTAAAAAGATCAGTGGTTGCCAATGGTTATAGGGAGAATGTAGAAGTGGAAGGATGAATAGTTGGAATAGAAGGAATTTTCAGGGCAATTAAAATATGCTGCGTGATACTGTGATGACATATAATGACACTACACATTTGTCAAAACCCATAAGACTATACAACACGAAGTGTGAGCCCTAATGTAAAGTACGGCTTTTATGGTGGGCTGTTGTTGTTATGTGCCATCAAGTCAGAGCCAACTCATAGTGACCCCCCCTTGGGTTTCCAGGGCAGTATCACTACGGAAGTAGATTGCCCCATCTTCCTTCCTAGGAGTGGCTGGTGGATTTGAACCGGCAGAGGGAAAGAATTCGAGAACTCTATGTATTTTCAGCTGGATTGTTCTGTAAACCTAAAACTACTCTAAAAAAATAAAGCTTATTAATTAAAATACATATACTGCTAACCAGAAGGTTAGCAAGGAAGATGGGGCAATCTACTTCCGTAGTGATACTGCCTCGGAAACCCAAGGAGGGGTCGCTATGAGTCGGGTCCGACTTGACAGCACATAACAACAACAACAACAACAGCCCACAGGCATGGCAATATATGCCCAAAGGTTATTAAGAAAGATAATTAGTGATTTATACAACAATACACATCACCTTAATGGATGCTAGAGGGACCCCCAAATTAAGAAATTTCTACTAGTCTATTTAAATCATCTTGTAGCTCTTTACCACCCCTTCTTTCCTTTTCAGAACAAACAAAAAATTTGTCCCTGGATCTCATACAGAAAGATAACTCATCCACACAAGACTCAATTTTAGTTACGGCAGGCACCTACAACATTGAAGATGGGGGTAAGAGGTGGGAGTAAATGCAAAGAGGTAACTTGCCATATGCTTCAATCACTTTTCAACATGCCTTTTCAAACCAAGTCAATGGTCTTCTTAGCAAGAATTCTAGAAAATAAAATACCTGTAAAACAATGCCTACCTCATATCTACAATCCTCCTCATATCCACCTTTGACATCCATGTTTACTGCCTTTGTTCGTTCCTAGAATCAAATATTTTCTGGAAAAAAAAATATATATTGAATAGGCTTGCCTTTGCCAATACTACTTACCATTACTGAGTAGGTTTTATTTTCTAAATACTATCCTCTTTCTAAGAAGCTCTGGTGGCATAGTGCCTAAGGCATTTGACTACTAATCAGAAAACTGGTGGTTCAAAGCCACCAGCCACTCCTCAGAAGGAAGACTGGGCGATCTATTTCCATAGAGATACCACCTCGGCTTGCCATGAGTAAGGACTGACTCCACAGCAGTGAGTTTGGGCTTTTTTTTTTTTTGGTTCTTCCTCTTTCTACATAGAGCAAAAAGGACAGAACTAAGACTACCTTCTCTAAAATAGTAAAAAACAAATTGTTTGCATTACTTTAGAGTTTCCCAAAATTTGGCATATCATTTGTACCATTATTTAATATTTGAATACATACCTTTTTCATATTCAAATACCTACGTTGGCCTCCTACTGAGAAATGATATCAATGAAATCTATGGGGAGATGTTGCAGCTAATATTTTTCTAACACATTTAAATAACTACTTGATTAAAATAGTTGTCCATGGACGACCTAAAATTTTCTCGTATCATAAGTAGTATTTATTGTATGCCTTGGAAAAAGTTTTCTACATAAGTAGAGAAGGTTAGAAAGTCTCAGCTTCACATCTATGCCTCTAAAAATCAGTTGTTGTTGTTGTTAGGTACCTTTGAGTCAGTTCCAATACATAGTGAATGTATATACACCAGAATGAAACACTACCTAGTCCTGCCCCATCCTCACAACCATTGCCATGTTTGAGTTTATTGTTGCAGCCACTATGTCAACCCATCTCATTGAAGGTCTTTCTCTTTTTCAATGACCCTCTACTTTACTAAGGAGCTCTGGTAGCGTAGTGCTTAAGGCACTTGACTGCTAACCAGACAGCTGCTGGTTCAAACCCACCAGCCACTCCTCGGAAGGAAGGTTGGATAGTCTACTTCTGTAGTGATACTGCCTCAGAAACCCAAGGAGGGGTCTCTATGAGTCAGGGCCGACACAACAGCACATAACACCAACTACAACTACAACTTTACCAAGTATGATATCATTCTCCAGGGATTAGTCTCTCCTGATAACATGTCTAAAGTCAGTGAGAAAAATGTGGACCATTATTCTGGTTGTATTTCTTCAAAGACAGATGTGTTTGTTCTTCTGGAAGTCCATAGTATAATTAATTTTCTTCACCAACACCATAATTCAAAGGAATTGATTCTTCTCTGGTCTTCCTTATTCATTGCCCAGGTTTCACATGCATATGACATGAAAAAACATGGCTTGGGTCAGGCACATCTTAGTCCTCAAAGTTACATCTTTGCTTTTTAAAACTTTAAAAAAGTCTTTGCAGCAGATTTGCCCAGTGCAATATGTTTTATTTCTTGACTGCTGCTTCTGTATTGCTTGTGGATCCAGGTGAAATGAAATCCTTGACAACTTTAACACTTTCTCCATTTATCATGATGTTTCTTACTGGTCCACTTGTGAGAATTTTTGCAGTATCTATGTTGAAGTGTAATCCATAATGAAGATTGTTGTCCTTGATTTTCATCAGTAAGTCCTCTTCACTTTCAGCAAGCAAGGTTGTGTCTTCTGCACATCACAGGTTGTTTATAAGTATTCCTGTCATCCTGATGCTGTATTCTTCATATAGTCCGGATTCTCGCATTATTTGCTCAGCATACAGATTGAGTAAGTATGGTGAAAGAAGATAAACCTGACACACAACTTTCCTGATTTTAAATCACACTGTATCCCCTTGTTCTGTTTGAAGACTTCCTCTTGGTCTGCACTTACAAGCTTTGCATGAGCACAATTAAGTGTTCTGGAATTCCCATTCTTTGCAATGTTATCCATGATTTGCTATGATCCCCACAGTTGGATGCCTTTTCATAGTCAATAAAACACAGGTAAACATCTTTCTAGTATTCTCTGCTTTCAGCCAAGATCTGTCAGACATCAGCAGAAATACCCCTCATCCCAAATCCTCCTCTGAATCTGGCTTGAATTCCTGGCAGTTACCTGTTGATGTATTGCTGCAATCATTTTTGAATTATCTTCAGTAAAATATTATTTGCATGTGATGTTAATGAAATTGCTTGATAATTTCCAAATTCTGTTGGATCAGTTTTCTTTGGAAATGGGCACAAATATGGATCTTTCCCAATCAATTGGCCAGGCAGCTGTCTTCCGATTTCCTGGCAGAGATGAGTGAGCACTTTCAGGGTGGCATCATTTGTTGAAACATCTCAATTGGTATTCCTTCAATTAATAGATTCTTCATTTTGCAACTTGGACTTCCTCCTTCAATACCATCAATTCTTGATCATATGCTACCTCCTGAAATGTTTGAACATTGACCAATTATTTTTCATACAGTGACTCTGTGTCTTCCATTCATCTTATTTTGTTACTTCCTGCACTGTTCAATATTTTGCCCATAGAATCCTTCAATATTGCAACTCAAGGCTTGAATTTTTCCTTCAGTTCTTTCAGCTTGAGAAATGCTGAGCATCTTCTTCCCTTTAGGTTTTCTAACTCCAGGTATTTGCATATTTTATTATAATACTTTAATTTGTCTTCTCATGCAGCCTTTTGAAATCTATTCACGTCTTTTACTTCATCATTTCTTCCATTCTCTTTAGCTATTCTGTCTTTAAGAGCAAGATTTATAGTCTCTTCTGACATCCATTTTGGTCTTTTCTTCTTTCTTGTTTTTTCTCTTGTTTTCTTTATGTATGATGTCCTTGATGTCCTCCCACAACTTGTCTGGTCTTCAGACATTAGTGTTCAATGCATCAAATCTACTCTTCAGGTGGCCTATAAATTCAGGTGGGATATACTCAAGGTTGTACTTTGGCTCTTGTGGACTTGTTTTAATTTTTTCAGCATCAAGGTGAACTGCATATGACCAATTGATCATCTCTTCCGCAGTTGGCCCCTGGTCTTGTTCTCATTGATGATATTGACCTTCTCCATTCCCTCTCTCTCTTTTTTAAATACATTTTATTGAAATTTAATTTATATACAGTGAAACACACAAAACTAAAGTGACTTGGGTTAATGTTTTATTTTTTTCAATGTTTCCTCCTCTGTCTTCCTACCCCTGGGAACCAATAAAGAAAGTTTCCTTCCATATATAACCTTTCCTTGACTTTTTACAATAATGAATTAATACTATATTTGTCCCTCTGTGATTGATGTATTTTACTCAGCACAATCCATGGTCTTCTTCCACAGATGGACTCAGCTTGATTCCTGTGTATTTCACCCTGTGAGATCCACTTCTATAGTCATCATTTATGTTTTTGAAAATAGGTATCACCAATGAATAAGTCATTGGTCTTGCAAAAGTCTATCATGTAATCTCTGGCACCATTTCTATCACCAAGGCCATATTTTGCAACTATTGATCCTTCTTCTTTGTTTCCAACTTTCTCATTCCGATCACCAATAATTATCAATACATCTTGATAGCATGTTTGATTAATCTCAGGCTGCAGAAGTTGATAAAAATTTTTAATTTCTACTACTTTGGCATTTGTGGTTGTTACATATCATATTAAATTGTCTTCCTTGTAGGTGTATGGATATAATCCTGTCACTGACATCATTATACTTCAGGATAGATCTTGAAATGTTCATTTTAATTATGAATGTGACACCATTCCTCTTCACTTTGCCATTCCCATGATAATAGATCATATAATTACCTATTTCAAAATGACAGATACTAGTCCATTTCAGCTCACAAATGCCTAGGATATTGATCTTTATGCATTCAATTTCATTTTTTAGAACTTCCTATTTTCCTAAATTTATATTTCATATATTCCACATTCCAATTATTAATGGATGTTTGCAGCTGTTTCTTCTCATTTGGAATCATGTCACCCCAGTAAACAAAGGTTCTGAATGCTTTACTCCATCCATATCATTAAGATTGATTCTAGTTTGAAGAGCTACCCTTCCCCAGTCATATTTTGAGTGCTTTCCAATATGAGGGGCTCATCTTCTGTCACTCTATCAAACAATACTCCACTGATATTCATAAAGTTTTCACTGACCAAATTCTTTGGAAGTAGGTCATTAGGTTCTCCTTCTTAGTCTGTCCTAGTCTGGAAGCTCTGCTTAAACCTCTCCACCATGGGAAACCCGGCTGTTACTAGAAATACTGGTGACATAGCTTCTAGCACCACAGAAACATGCAAGCCACCACAGTATGACAAATAATGAACATATACATATAGTAAAGGGCAGGAAAGTATAGCAACTAATGAAATTTTGGTAACTGGGATTGGTCCCAATAAGAAAAGTAGAAAACAAAAGAATAAGTTAGTAGAATAAAAAAGGAATATAATTTAATGAAACCCCCACTATTTTACAACATTTTATAAGTTTATAATCCTGAGAGTTTGAGTTCTAGTTATACCTTCTAACTTGCAAGGGATGGTCGTTGCTTTTTTTCCCAATTACCACCACTTCCACTTTCACCATTTTACTCCACCTCCAAGGAGAAGAAGTTTTAATTTTTCTAAAATACAATAAATTATATCCTGGAATACAATGAGGTCACTGTATAGGAAGTAGAAACTTAAAGGGATAATTAAACATGAACTTGAGCAAAGTTTCCTTTTAAGATATCTCCCTGAACTTAACCCCTTTTTGTCTGGCATTATTTTCCCTCACAGTGTGCCTCTCTCTTGTGCTTGAGCTAATTAAGTACAGAATAGAATCCCCAACTCCTTCTTGGATGATCAAATCTAATCAAGTGGGTCCAATAGGGGAAAAAAGACATACAGATAGACAGTGAAAACTACTTTGACTCTGGGCTTTGCATTTCAAAGGCAAAAGGAGTCATGATGTCTTACATCCATTCATTCTCATATTAATAGCCAACAGGTGTTAAATTACATAGGAATTTGGAGCCATATTGATATCTAATAATTATTGTTAATTTCTCTGTTCATCTACTTTAGGGAGGTGACAATGGTACTGAGAGATGACAATCGTGACAGATTTTAAAGTAAATTATACATTTATGGACCTTGGCTGTCCTTGAAATCTATTTAATTTTGACCCATATTAGAATGTTTCCTCACCTCTCAGGTGGAATGAGATTGGGGAGATAAATCCTAAATACGTATAAGCAGTTCCCAGGTTACAAATGTCAGATTTGCAGACCACTTCTATTGCCTTTTAATATTATGCAAACTTGTCCTTGCTTTGAAAAGATTGAGCCATCTCTGACTCACCACAGATTCATCACAGTCACCTTCACTTGCTGTATGAGCAGTTTTTAAATCATTGAAAAGCCTCAGAGCCTTTTCTTGTGCTAAAGTAAGGGTAAATAAGAACCATATTCACTTGGTCCCACTTAACTACAAATTCTTGAAGACAAAGTTAGGAACAGATCTTGTTTATAACTTGAGGACTGCCTGTACTATAGTTTAAATGTTTCATGTATGCAGCCAACTTTCTTCTGCCTTGTTGTGAATATTAAATGATATCATTCAAGTACTTACAGAGACAGTTCTCAATAAATATAAATGAATATGACTTACTAACAGTTCAGATGCATGACCAACAGTAAAAATTAGAATTCCCACTTCACAGAAAAGGAAACTGAGCCTTTCAAAATCACTCATTCAGTAAGTAGTAAAGGCTTGATTCAATCCAAATCTGACCTTAAAGTCTCAAAGTGTCTACTTCACTAGGTTGCCATCAATAAGTAGCATCATGATAAATGCAGAAAAGATTGTAGTTGTAAGGGATTTTATTTCAGTTGGATCCACAATCAACACCCATGGAAGCAGCAGTCAAGAAATCAGATGTCATATTGCACTCGGCAAATCTGTTGCAAAAGACCTCTTAAAAGTGTTGAAGAACAAAGATGTCACATGGAATAATAAGATGTGTCTAACCCAAACTATGGTATTTTCAATAGCCTCATATGCATGTGAAAGCTGGACAATGAATAAGGAAGACTGAAGAAGAGCTGATGTCTTTGAGTTGTGGTGTTGGTGAACAATACTGAAAATACCATGGACTGCCAAAAGAATGAACAAATCTGTCTTGGAAGAAGAGCAGCTAGAATGCTCTTTAGAAGTGAGAATAGCCAGACTTCATCTCACCTCCTTTGGTCACATACTGGAGAAAGATATCATACTTGGTACAGTTGAAGGTCAGCAAAAAAGGAGAAGACCTTCAACAAGATGGATTGACACAGTGGTTACAATGATGGGTCAAGCATAGCAAGAATTGTGAGAATGGCTCAGAACCAGGCAGTGTTTCATTCTGTTGTACACAGGGTCCCTATGAGTTGGAACGATGTGACAGCACCTAACAAAAAGGTTGACACTATTATGCTTCTGTTGCTAAGAACCAGTCAAACATTCTGCCTGAAAATCATTTTGAAGTATAAAGAATTTAAGTAACGACACTGGAAGATCGTCCTTTAAGCTTATCACATCCAGCATCATAGAAGAGACACCATTCAGTGCAGGATACATGGGGAACCTAGTATGTGAACTGTAAGAAAATGTTTACATTTTAAAACAAATGTACCCTGGATACTACTTTATAGTTGCTCAGATTCATCTTGCTGAAAATTCAGAATACACAGACAAATTTCCTAAGTGACCTCTCAAACTAGGTTGGAGTTCTTTCCAGTCCTTTCTAAAAGGTTCATTTCATTTACTGTAATTTGAGCAGCCAAGAGTGGCATAATTGCAGCTGTAAAACAATTCTCCTGGCTGTCAATGGTTCTGTACTCTAATCCACCACAACCTTCCTCCAAATGCCCAGACTGTTACTCATATCACAAAGGTGGATGGAGAAACCAATATGCTTCTGCAGAAGCAAAACAGACCCAAGAATGAAGCTATAAGCTACCCGGCCTTCGTATGGAATCACAGTATTCATACAACTAACAATCTGGGATCATAGAACACTGGTCTATGAACATCTTATTCCTCTGTTTTCTGGCTAGGTTTTGTTTCATTTTAACAAAGGAAACTGAATTTTTTTTAATTCTATTACTGTCTCTATGATTTTGAGCAAGTTACTTAATCTCTCTGAATCTTGGTTCCCATACCAAAAAAAGAGACAGGAATGATGTCATTACCTCATAGGGTTTTGTAAGATTTGAAAGTTTCTGGCACCAAGTCAGAGCATAGTAAGTATTACCAGTCATCATATGGCTTAACAATTTCTATTAAGAGCTTAGTTTTATATCATAGAAAGGTTAGCCCAGGGGCAACAGCCAAAGGTTTCTTCATTCCTAGTGTATCCTATTTTTCTTTTCTTTCACAGAGTCTTGAGATCTGTGATAAGCAGCTCCCTGGTAAGCCAATCACTCAGCCAAAGGCTTGATAATAACTAATCTCCCAATGTCTTTGTTATCCAGGGCTGCTATAACTGAAATACTACAGGTGAATGGCTTTGACAAAAGAAATGTATTCTCTCACAGTTTAGGAGGCTAAATTTTGAATTCAAGGTGCCAACTCTAGGGGAAGGCTTTCTCTCTGTGTTGGGTCTGGGGGAAATTTCTGTCTCCTTTCAGCATCTGTGGACCTGGCTGCCTTTAGAGATCTCCATGTATCTTATCATCAATCTTCCACTGGGTCTAGGAGCTTCATAGCCCAGCTAAGCTGTGTCCAAAGAGCATGCTTCACTCCTCGCTCTTCTTTCTTGTGGTAGTATATGCCCCCTCTAGTTTCTACTTATCTGTCTAATCTCTTTTATATCTCAAGAGAGACAGACTCAAGATACAACTTAATCTTGTAGACTGTATCCTGCCTCATTAACACAACAGTAATCCTGTCTGATTAACAACATAGAGATTAGGATTTACTATGCATAGGATAATTACATTATATCACAAAATGAAGGATAATTATACCACGAAAGGAAGTAACAAATGTGTCTTAGAAGAAGTACAGCCAGAATGCTCCTTAGAAGCGAGAATGGCTAGACTTTGTCTCACCTACTTGG
>NW_006921752.1:162516-163869 GCF_000298275.1 Orycteropus afer afer
GTTCTGCTGTGCATGGGGTCGCTATGAGTCGGAAACGACTCGACAGCACTTAACAACAACAACAACTACAACTTGGGTCACGTTGTCAGAAGGGACCATTCTCTGGAGAAGGATGGTACGTGTGGTAAAGTGGAGGGTCAACAAAGAGTGGAAGGCCATCAACAAGAAGGATTAACATGGTGGCTGCAGCAATGGGCTCAGGTATGGTAGGGATTGTGGGGCTGGCACAGGACCAGGCAGTGTTTTGTTCTGATGTACATAAGGTTGCTATGAACAGGAGACTACTCGATGTGACATAACAACAACAATAACCGAGAATCATAATCTAGCCAAGTAGATATGTATTTCTGGGGGACATAATTCAATCCATAACACTTGGAATGACAAAAATTAAACTATCCATTCACCTGGTGGAGCGAATTGGCTGAACAGATTGATGTCAAGTGACTAATGCTTCTTTACCATTCTTTTTTTTTTTCCTCACATGAAGAGGAAGCCCCACCAGCATAAAAACACACTGACTCTTTCCTAGAAAAGGCAAAATCACATAATTTGATCAGTGCGTTGGGAAGAAGTATCTGGGCATATGTAGACTATCCTCTTCCTCTTCCCTGCCCTTTTCAATGTCAGTCCTCCCAAAAAGAGTAGGTTTCTACAGCTGTGCCCCTCCGTGCTATCAATAGTTTCATAGGAGTCCAATTCCACCTGTACCTGGATAGGAACATCTATCCAATTCTTTGCAGTGTTAAGAAGCCCACTATCCTGTCATTATAAACCACATTGCCCATCATCAGCATTATCAGTAATAAGAGTAACTTGTTGGTCTCCCACATGTCTTAATCTTTGATCTTAATCTAAATGATTCAGAGCTTTGACAGGAGGAGTGTTATTTTGGGGGCCCCTTCAACAACATATTTCCACAAACCAGACTTCATTATCATCCCCTCACTCTACCAAAACCATTGCCGAGTTCTTATTTATGGTTATTTCTCAAAAACAGACCACATTTTTTTTAAAATAAAATAATCTAGTGTTCTCTTCATTTATAGAATGTTTACCATGGCAGCAATACCAAGCTCCAACTAATTACTTCAAGATCCAGAAGCATAAGTTTGATTTTATTCCTCACCTCAAGGGAGTCTATAGTCTCATCTATTTCAATAAAACCCAGTCTCTTTGTCTGATCTTCTCCTACATTGTAACAATGATATATAATTAATTATTTTTATCACATTACATAGAAATTATAAAGTCTCTATTTCCATAGCATCTTTAAATGAAATATTTTACATTTGTGTTGTTTTTTGCTTTCACACTTGTTTTATTCTCCTCTCCTTGTCATATTCTGCAAGA
>NW_006921752.1:164769-165279 GCF_000298275.1 Orycteropus afer afer
CTTTCACCTGTCATGAGGTATTACATTGTTCAAAATAGGTACATTTCAGTCTTCCAAAAACATTACACACAAGACTTATTTAGAACTAGGTACCTTTCTACACCAGAAAATACACACACCAATATTAAGTGGCACATATCAGAATGGCACATCTTGAATATACAATGGTAATAATTCCTTATATTTGCACAGTGCTGTTTATTTATAATTTATACACAGCTGCTCACAAAAAAGGATGTGAGTCGGCTATAACACTTTATAATTTATAAAGCATTCCATCTTACAACAACCCTGTGAGGTAGAAAAATCAAGGATTAATATTCTTGTTAGGCAGAAGAGGAAACTGAGGCTCAAAAAAGCTGCAATGACTTTCCTAAGCCCTCACTGAGATTTCTGAAAACCCAGGCTGTGCTCTTTCGATTACATTAAAGCCATCTCCTCTGAACAATCTATGTGTCTACTATCTCTTCTAAAAAGTATATTAAGAAATCAGAGGCGGGGCAAGATGGC
>NW_006921752.1:177708-184119 GCF_000298275.1 Orycteropus afer afer
CATGTTCCCACTCTCAGTTTCTCAAGTCTTAGGAATAATTGCTAATTTTTATTGAGTGCCTAGGATGTGCTAAGCACTGATCTGTTTTATATATTACCTCGTTTAATCTTCACAACAGCCCTATGAGGTAACTAATATTCACTCCATTTTATGGATGAGAAAACTGAAGCTGAGCAATGTTAAAGAACTCATCCACTGAGAATGACTTTGCTTAACTGACATATGAGTAATCAAAGTGTGAATTGATGTTTAGATTGTTAAGGCTTACCCAACAAACCCAAACCATATTCCTAATATTCATGTAGTACCTGGGAAGAAAGAAAAGAATAACTCAAAAAGAAGTAACTGGAAGACATAAATAGTTTCTCTAGCTGTAAAAGAGATTAATAATATAAATAATAATAACAAATAAAAATTTTTAAATAACAAAAAGATTAATAATAAAGAAAAAAATAGCTTTATATTTGGGTATTTAGAAAACATTGATAATATTTTAAACAATATTAGAAATTTACTAAGTGCCAGACATTGTGTTAAGTGTTTTATGCATACTATATTAATAATTTTTTCTATCATAAGGTAGATAATATTTCAGGTTCTTATCTCATTTGTAAAACAAAATAGCTGCTTAGTCAGGTTAACTAATTTATCCAAAATCACATAACTAGTGAGTGCTAGAGATAAAATTTTAACTAACCTAGATTGCCTAAATCCTCAGCAACATAAAGCATTTCACCTAATGCCTTTAGTAAGCAAAAGGAAATTAGAAAATGAAGTAAATGCCTATTGTTCTAAAAATTTATCTTAATAACAAACAAAAACAAAAATTTCAGTCCATTGCGACATGTTTACAGGCAACGTACAGGGAGCCAGAGGGATGTAAAAGTGTGCTGTTATTGCCATGTGAGACAGAACATATGTGGATTAGCTCTGAAGTTAATTAGTAAAATATAAGTTTACATATTTATATTAAAAATTTAAAAGCAATCACTGTAGGCTAAAAATAAAATGCACAACTTTGAAGCCAGTAATGGGGAAAGATACACTAAGGCAAACAGTATCAACTGAGCAAAATATAGGAAAAAAAATTAGAAAAAAGTAAAAAAACAAACAAGATGTAGCAGATTGTATCTTTCCAAAGCAGTCATATTACTACCTATGACATCCCACAGACTCTGAGAAATGTGTTACTGACATTTCTTCACTGAAGGATGTGGTCTGTGTTCCTTTCCCTTGAACCTGAACAGAATTTTGTAAATTCTTCAACTAATAGGATTCAATGGTTGTGATGCTTCATGGTGTCTGAGGCTAGATCATAAAACACAAAATAGTTTCCTCCTTGCTCTCTCTCTCAAGCATGCTTGCCCTAGGAACCCAGTCACCATGTTGTAAGAAAACTCAAGCTACACAAGAGGCCATGTGAGGGTGTTCAGGCAAATATCCCCAGTTAAATCCCCAGCCAACACTAATAACTATGAGATCTATAAGCGAATGAGCTTGCAAATGATTCTGGCCCTCAGACTTTGAATTTTGCAGTTTTTCTCTTAGAGCAAAGAAAAGCTATCCTTGACATGGCCTTTATGAATTCCTGACCCACAGAAACTATGACAAATATATTAAAAAAAAAAAAAAAAGAAAGATTGTTGTCCTAACCCCTTAAGTTTGGGGATGATTAGATGCATAGTAACAGATAACTAATAAAGCAGAAAACTGATTGGCGTCAAGTTGATTTGACTCATGGTGACACCTCCTTGGGTTTCCGAGGCAGTATCTCTATGGAAGTAGATTGCTCATTTTTCCTTCTGAGGAGTAGCTGGTGAGTTTGAACCTCCAGCCTTCTGGTTAGCAGTCAAATGCCTTAGGCACTGCACCACCAGAGCTCCTACAGCATTTCCATGACAACCACTATGTTGGGTTCTAAGGGTACAAAGATAAACCAAACAGACATAATCCCTGCTCAGGGTTTACTACTTAGTAGAAGAGACAAACCCTAAACAAACAACCCTATAAATAAAAATAAACTTTCAAATTGTCTTAGGAACTAAAAGAAAATAACAACTTCTTGGTGGCATAGTGCCTAAGGCATTTGACTGCTAACCAGAAGGCTGGAAGTTCAAACCCACCAGCCACTCCTAAGAAGGAAGATTGGGTAATCTACATCCGTAGAGATACTGCCTGGGAAACCCAAGGAGGGGTCACTATGAGTCAAATAGACTCTATGGCAATAAGTGAGTTTGGTTTTGGTTTTTACATGAACAACTGGAGCTTCCCTTACAGAAGGTGATCAGGAAAGGTGTATCTAGGAGAGAGACTAAAATGATGATTAAAATTTAGCCAAGTGACAATTTCTGATTCTGGCCAAGAAGGAAAGCTAAGGACTAGACTTACTCTCTAGCTTGACATAATAAACCAGATAGTGGTTTATTATGACATTGAACATAAGGTAGCACAAAGCAGTAATCCCTGAGAGAGGAGAAATAGATGACATGTGCCCTACAGTTGCCCCCATGATGGCCCATGAGAGATTTTCCAGACCTCAGCTCAGGGAGCGGGAATGAGGCAGGCCCAGCAATCCTACTAAGTTGAGGAGAGAGCGCTGGGAACCCCAAACAACCAAGAAGGCTAGAGTTCATCAGGAAGAGTACAGGTATGCAAACAGCTTCACAGAGAGAAATTCGGATCTGTGCCAAAGGTTCCCCTCTAGTCTTCATCTGAGTACTAACCAGTACATGTGAGGAAACTAACCAGGCATGGGACAGTCTATTCAGAAGGGCATTGGCTCTTTAACGAAACAAAACTAGCTCTAAACTAAAGACTGCTCTGATCTCGCCTAACAAAGCTTCACAGGTGGCTTTGAAAGGACCAAAGCACTGTAAGGTCAATTAGCCACCTCAGAATAAAACTCAAGAATATAGCAATTCAAAAAGATCTAGCACTTAACAAGATAAAATTCACAATGCTTATCTACCAAAAAGGCAAGGAGGCCACACCTTCTGACCTCCTCTAACTGCACAAGAGGAAGACAGAGTCACCATCAGTAACTCAAGGCCTATTCCTGCAAGGCCAGACATGCTGCCTCCCTCCAGCCCTTTCACCAGCCGTTCCTCCCAAAGCACCCACCAGCTCTCTCCTGGTAATTCCGATAATTTGCTGCAGTGGCCACACAGAACTCACAGATTATGGGGTTTATTAGGGGAGCACCAGGCTACAATTCAAGTTCAGGAAAAACATTCAGTCTCTTCCCAGCCCACAGTCTCTCTCAGTCTCTCTCGCAATAGTGAGTGTCCCTTGGTGTCTCACACAGCAATGTGTGTTGCGTCTTTCAGGAGCACGTGTCTCTTTCAGCAGCACATCTTCCTCAACCAGCAGTCACAGAGAGACTTCTTCTGCCTCTAGGAGGCCTCCTTTTGAGCCTGGCAGAGTGGCTAAACTAATCAATCATAACATTAGAATTCTAAGCACCTGAGTGAGAGCAGGAACCTCCCAGAACATTGCTTTGTGTTGTGCCCAACAGAAATACCCCAGATGGATAACTTTTACAATCAGGAGCTCCTCAGTTGCTCATAGCAAATTCCACCACAGAGTTTATGAAGACTCATGGCTAGAAAAGCCACACTAAGTAATTTACTACACTGCATTATCGTATAATAAATAATAATAATAAAAAAAAAGCCAAATAAAGAAGCAGGAAAATACGAGACAGTGAACAACATTTTAAAGTACTGAAAAAAAAAAAATTATCATTGAGAATACTATAAAATCTACTATCATCAAGTCGATTCCAACCCATAGCAACCCTATAGGACAGAGCAGAACTACCCAATAAGGTTTCTAAGGCTGTAAATCTTTATGGAAGCAGACTGCATCATCTTTCTCTTGTGGAGTGGCTGGTGGCATCAAACCACCAACCTTTGCTTAGCAGCCAATAGCTGTAACCACTGCACCACCAGAGCTCCTTCAATAAATACTAGACATTGTTATAGAGTTATTGTCATTACACTGGGATAGTACCCCAAAAAATATGTTATAAACTGTTATAAACAAAGAAAAATAAAAACATTTTCCAATACATGAAAGTCAAAAGAAATCATCACCAGCAGAGCTGTACTATAGAAAAATGTTAAAAAGAAATCTTTGAAGCAGTAGGAAAATGATACCAGAAAGAAAGCTGCACTGCCACAAAGGCATTAGGGGTACAATAAATGTAAAAGTGTGGGTAAATATTAAGAGTGTTTTCTCATATTTTTAAAATTCCTTTAAAGTAATTCAGTAAAGAATTATTTTATTCATAGATCATTGGGAGATGTAGGTGAGTTAGGGAAACTAAAAGGCTGACAATTGTCCCCGGCACAGAGAGACTATCAAGTGTTTGGTCTTTATATTTCTTCGGTAACACGTTCAGCCTATGTCCAGATGATAGCACGGGCTGTAGTAGAGATGCTTAAAGAACAGGATTTAAATATATGTATGTATATAAAATATTTTAATTTTTCATAGGATCTATTTAAAATATTAGCTTGTTCTGTAAATAGTAACACCAAATATTAATAATAAAACAGTGAAAGAAAAATATTAACAATGACATTGTTCTATTTTACTATCCCCTCAAGACAAGGTGGGAGCTCTGGTAGCGTAGTACCTAAGGCACTTGACTGCTAACCAGAAGGCTGGCGGTTCAAACCCACCAGCCACTCCTCGGAAGGAAGATGGGGCAATCTACTCTCTTACTGATACTGCCTCGGAAACCCAAGGAGGGGTCACTATGACTCCGGTCCAACTCGACGGCACATAACAACAACAACAAGACAAGGTGAGTCCCTGGTGTGTTTTGGGCCACTTGCAATTGATATTATGCAGATTGTTCTGTGAGCTATCTTATGTTAAAAAAAAATCTTCTTCTACCATGGCCCAAAACGAAAACCAAGGAGGCTTATCTATACTAAAACTGTTAGTCACTTGGTGATTACTTTGTTTCATGTAACTCGATTTCACATGAGGCAGGTCCTTCACAGCAAACTTTGGGGTTTGTATGTATCTCCCTGACGTCTACTTTTCTACTAAAACAAGAATTCCCAACCATTTTTTTTGTGACCCATACTTCTTGCATTGTTTTTTAAGTATTAGCTTTAATGTTCCATTATTATAAAATGGTGCTGTTGTTGTTAGGTGCCATCGAGTCGGCTCCTATTACAAAATGCACTCTCAAAAAGTAACTCACTGCTGTTGAGTCAGCTGCAACTCACAGTGACTCCTGCTTGGGTTTCTGAGGCAGTATCATTATGGAAGATTGCCCAACCTTCCTTCCAAGAAGTGGCTGGTGGGTTTGAACTGCCAGCCTTCCGGTTAGCAGTTAAGTGCCTTAGGCACTATACCACCAGAGCTCCTACAAGATATACGAGGGGAAAAAAAGTAGAGGAGTTTAATATAGAAAATACTAGTATAGTCTATATATATATAAAAAAAAAAATTACAAAACAGAACTTCCTCTGTACCCCTGCCCAGTCGTCTCATTTCCTTTTCCCTTGGCCTCCACCCATATTGAACTATTTTCTTGACTTTGTTGTCCATTCCAAGACATGTTCTGAAATTTTTCCTGTATATGCATGTATCCACAATTTTTCCCTATATATTGTATTGTGGGAGCTCTGGTAGTGTAGTGCGTGAGGCACTTGACTGCTAACCAGAAGGTTGGCAGTTCAAACCCACCAGCCACTCCTCCGAAGGAAGATGTGGCAATCTACTTCCATAGTGATACTGCCTCAGAAACCCAAGGAGGGGTTGCTATGAATCGGTCTGACTCGACAGCACATAACAACAACAACAACAACATATTGTATTGTAGGTTTTAACTTTATAGAATTAGAATCACACTGGATATCTTTATGGTGGCCACGGATATATGCCACGCAGATCTACTCAGTGCTGCCTCCTTGGTCCTCCCCTTGGTTGTGCCATGTGTCCAAAGGTTATTCCCAGCCGACTACTGAGAGCACCTACCAGTTGCCATTGAATCAATTCCACATATGTCAGAGTACAACTGTGCTCCAAAGGGTTTTCAATGGCTGACTTTCCAGAAGCACATCACTAGGACTTTCTTCCAAGTTGCCTGTGGGGAACTCAAACCTCCAGTCTTTCAGTTGGTAACCAAGCATGTTAACGTCACCCCACAGGCATTCCTGCCAGACACAGCACTTCTTTCATGGGTGAGTTTGCTTCCTGGCCTATCAGACTAGTTTAGTTGTGCTGTAGTCTTAGATCCTTCCTATCCACCCCATCTTCCTCCCCTGTCCTCTACATGGACTAAAAGCTCTCCCCACTGGAGGCGCTCACTCAGTTATGCCAAGAGATTTGGAGGACAGCTACCTGGCCAACTGACTGGAAGAGATCCATATTTGTGCCCATTCCAAAGAA
>NW_006921752.1:185309-187847 GCF_000298275.1 Orycteropus afer afer
CTGCTGTGCATGGGGTCGCTATGAGTCGGAAACGACTCGACGGCACTTAACAACAACAACAACAACCTTCTCCAGCAACTTTCCATCTCTCCTTCACCAATGTTTTCCCAAATAAATTTCTTCCACTTCCAATCAAGTATTGGTATCAGCATTTTTGGGGACCTGAATTAATAGTATTCTTTCATAGGTTGCTTTCTCACTTAGTTTTATGTTTTTTTGATTTATTCATATGGCTATGTCTATCTCTAGTTCATTAATTTTAACCACTGTAGAATATTCTGTTGCACAAACATATTAGAATTGATTTATCCTTTCTCCTTTTAATGGCCATTTATGTTGTTTCCAATTTTTTTTTTTGTCATTATAAGCAATGCTTCAATGCACATTTTAATACATAGGTCATAGAGTAGGTGCTTTTTTTTACCAGAAAAAAAAAAGTTGTGGAGTCACTTATGACTCATAGTGACCCTATATAGAAGATGGTAAAACTGCACCAAAGGATTTCCAAGGCTGTAAATCTGTATGGAAGCAGAATGCACATCTTTCTCCCACAGAGTGGCTGGAGGGTTTGAACTGCCAACCTTTCAGTTAGAAGCTGAGTGCTTGACTGGCTTCACCACCCACCAGCGCTCTTTGCTCCTTTGCCAGCTATTGTAAATTGCTCTCCATAATCACTGTATCAACTCATAATTCCCTCAGTAGTGCTTGAGTGTGTCCATGGTTCTACTTCCTTGTAATACTTAAAACTGTTAACTGTTTCAATTTTGTCAGTCTCATCGCTGCTAAATGAGCACCAATTAAAAGTAGTACATTGTAGGTCTGATTTGCATTTTCCAAAACACTACAGATACAGAAAGAGCCCTGGTGGTACTGTGATTAAAGCACTCAGTGCTAACTGAAAGGTTAGAGATTCAAACCCACCAGTTGCTCCACAGAAGAAAGACATGACATTCTGCTTAAATAAAGATTACAGCCTTGAAAACCCTAGGAAGCAGTTCTATTCTTTCCTGTAGGGTTGCTATGAGTCAGATTGGACCCAATAGTATACAACAATAACAACAATCCAGTCTCAGAGGACAGCTAAGTCAATTGGCATAACATAGTTAACAAAGACAACATTCTACATCCTACCATGGTAAGTAGTTACTGGGGTCTTAAAAGCTAGCAAGCAGCCATCTAAGGTGCAACTATTGGTTTCTTCCCATCTGGAGCAAAGATGAGTGAAGAAAATCAAAGACACATGGAAAAAATTAGTCCAAAGGACTAATGGACCATGTGAACCCAAGCTTCCATGACCCTGAGACCAGAAGAACTGGAAAGTGCCCAGCTACTATGGCTGACCACTCTAAAAGGGATCACAAGAGGAGGTCCTGGGTGGAGTGGAGGAAAAAAATCTGGGACAAAGCTCAAAATCATAAAAAAAAAAAAAAAAAAGGACCAGAATTATTGGTCTGATAGAGAATGGTGAAACTGCCAAGACTATGGTCTTTACATACCTTCAAACCTGGAACTGAACTAATCCCCATGGCTCAACTTTCAGTCAAACAAGACAGACCTATAAGTAAACAATAACACCAGAGAGGCAGGCACTTCTTAGAACAATCAACCTTACAAGATTAAAAGAGCAGCATTTGCTCAGGTATAAGCTCAGAAGGTATGAAGGGACAGGAAAGAAGGACAAGGAACGAAAATGGGAAACACAGGGAGGAAGTGGGAAAAGTGTGTTAATGTTGTGAGGATTGCAATCAATGTCACAAAACAAAATGTGTAGGAACTGTTGAATGAAAAACCAATTTGCTCTGTTAACTTTCACTCAGATTACAATAAAAAGTTAAAAATAAACATTGATATGGAGAATTTTTCACATTTGCTGGCCTTTTGAATTTTCTATTTGGAGATTTGCCTGACCATATTCTTTTCCTATTACTAATTTTCCTTTTTTCTTTATGCTACTGTCTTCTGAATTCTCTATGTTCTGCAAATAATCCTATGTCTGTTATTTTTGTTTCAAAAATCTCTCATTCTGTGACAAATATCTTCTCACTGTCATATTGATATATTTTGGTGCAGAGAGAATGAAACATTTAATATGGTTTACTTTATCAATCTCTGCCTTTATGATTTTGCTTTGTGCTCATTTTTAAAAGATATACTTTCTTGTACAAAATCATAATATATTTTCCAATATTACCTTCTTAAGACTGTAAGTTCTGCCTTTTACATGTAGATTTTCAAACCAAATAGAACTTTTATATATTTTATTTTTTTTATTTTTTTTATTTTTTTTATTGAGATTTGGATGAAGATTTACAGAGCAAATTCACTTTTCATACAGCAGTTCACATTTACTTCATCTCATGTCATTGACCACAGTTTACCACAATGCAACAGCTCCCCTCCCACTTCCTCCCCACAGTAACCTCTTCCCAGTGTCCATCCCTCCATACACTCCTGCCCCCTGAGCTCTCTCCCTGTGCATAACCAGCCCTTCTTTCTCTCATGATTGTTCTCTCAACACGAGTGTATCTACTTGAGGTA
>NW_006921752.1:201290-210239 GCF_000298275.1 Orycteropus afer afer
CAAGGCTCAGGGGTCCAAGATTATCTTCTGTGTCTGTGTTAATTGGTTTCCCTTTTCTTTGTTGAAGAGGGTCTGTGCAGTCTTTCTGCCTAGGCCACCATCTTCCCGGAACTCTCAAACCAAATAGAATTGATCTCACAGTATAAGGAAAAAAAAAAAAAAATCAAACTCACTGTCGTTGAGTCAAACCTGACCCACAGCAACCCCTCCTTGGGTTTCTGAGGCAGTATCACTACAGAAGTAGGTTGCCCAACCTTCCTTCTGAGGAGTGGCTGGTGGGTTTGAACCTTCAACTTTCTGGTTAGCAGTCAAATGCCTTAGGCACTATGCTACCAGAGCACCTTAATATTGGGTCAACTGGTTTTCCTTATGAAAAAAGTGAAATCAGATTCATTCCTCATGTTGAAACCATTTCAGAACCATTTCTTAAATAGTCCCTCCTTTCTCCTTGATCTACAACATTACCGCTGTTATATATCAAGTTTCCATAGATGTGTGTCTTTGTACAGGCTTCTTACTGTGTTCCAATGTTTCATTTTTCTATCTCTGTGCCAATAGCACATTATTTTAATTAATAAAATATTATAATAATCTTGGTATCTATTAAATTGAATTCCCCTATTTTGATCTTCTTTAGAATTTCCATGACAACTCTTGGTCCCTTGTTCTTCCATATTAACTTAGAATCAGTTTGTCAAAACCCACAGGAAATCCTACTGAGCCTTTAAATGGAAGTGACCTGAATTTATGGATTAATTTTTGAAGAATAGAGATCTTTATGATATTAAAACATCCTATTCACAACCATATAATCTCTTCAATTATTTGGCTCTTCTTTAACATTTTTCAGTAAAAATTTAGTATAATTTTTCATAAAAATACATATCTTCTACTTTGATACTGTTATAAATTTTATCTTTTTTTATGTATTTCCCAAATCTCTGTGGCTAATGTAAGGAGACATAAATATTTGTATTTATTGTTATACTTATCATTATTTTATCAAGTCACCTTATTGAATTCATTAACTCTATTAATTGATCTACAGTTTCTCTTAGATTTTCCATGTAGACAATAATACCCAAACCAAACCCACTGCCATTCAATCAGTCCAACTCCTAGTGACCCCTATAGAAGAGGGGTCTTTATAGGACCCCAGGTTTCCAAGGCTGTAAATCTTTATGGAAGCAGACTGCCTATTCCTTCCCCAACAGAGAAGGTGGTAGGTTCGAACTGCCAACTTTTGGTCAGCAGCCAAATTCTTTACCCAATGCATTATCAGAGCATCTTAGACAGACAATAATATAATCTGAAATTAATGATAATTTCATTTTTTCCCTTGGACATTCTTATACCTTTTACTGTATTTCTGTGACTTATTACACAGGTCAGAGCCTACCATATAATATAAAATAGAAGTTGTGACAGGTGCATTAGTGGTTTGTCCTGGCCTTTAAAAGAAACATATGTACAATTTTATAACTATGTATATCTACGCATCTATCTATCTATATATATATAGATGTTGTTGTTGTTGTTGTCAGCCCCGACTCATAGCGACCCCTCCTTGGGTTTCCGAGGGTATCACTACGGAAGAAGGATTGCCCAACCTTCCTTCCGAGGAGTGGCTGGTGGGTTTGAATCACCAGCCTTCTGGTTAGCAGTCAAGTGCCTTAGGCACTATGCTACCAGAGCTCCTATAGATAAGTATCTTTAAATATTTCAATGTTATATATAATATATATCTGTTATGTATTTTTATTAAAATAATTATATATAATACATATAACTTTGAGATTTATTTCTATATATGTGTGTGTACATGTTTGTGTACATGTGTCTGTGTATGTGTGTGAACATGTAGGCCCAAAAAGGCCTCTTTAAAGTATTAAGAAGCAAAGATGTCACTTAGAGGATTAAGATATGCCTAACCCAAGCCATGGTTATTTTCAATGATCTCATATGCATTAAAACAATTCCATGAGAGCCAAAATATGACCTTGAATATATCCCTCCTGAATTTAGAGACCATCTAAAGAATAGATTTGCTGCACTGAACACCAATGACTGAAAACCAGAAGAATTGACAAGATAAAAGAGCTGAACCAAAGATTTCAAAGAGCAGCTTGAGAAGACAAAGCCAATTACTATAATGAAATGTGCAAATAGCTGGAGTTAGAAAATCAAAAGTGAAGAACACATGCAGCATTTCTCATGCTGAAAGAACTGAGGAAAAAAATTAAGCCTTGAGTTGCAATACTGAAAGATTCTATGGGCAAAATATCGAATGATGCAGGAAACATCAAAAGAAGATGGAAGGAATACACAGAGTCACTGTACCATAAAGAACTGGTAGATCTTCATCCATTTCAGGAGGTGCCATATGATCAAGAACCAATTATATTGAAGGAAGAAGTAGAAGCTGCACTGAAGGAATTGGTGAAGAGCAAGGCTCCAGTAATTGATGGAATGTCCATTGAGATGTTTCAACGAATGGATGCCCCACTAGAGGTATCCATTCCGTTATGCCAGGAGATTTGGAAAACAGTTACTTGGCCAACTGACTGGAAGAGATCCAATTTGGACCCATCCCAAAGAAAGGTGATCCCACAGAATGTGGAAATTATCAAACAATATCATTAATATCACATGCAAGTAAGATCTACTGAATATAATTCAAAAACGATTGCAGCAGTATGTTGAAAGGGAACTTCCAGAGCTGCAAGCTGGATTCAGAAGAGAGCGTAGAACAAGGGATATCATAGCTGCTGTCAGATGGATCTTGGCTCAAGGCAAGGAATACCAGAAAGGTGTTTACTTGTGCTTTATTGACTATGCAAAGGCATTTGATTTTGTAGATCATAACAAATTGTGGATGACATTGAGAAGAATGGGTATTACAGAACACTTGATTATGCTCATGTGGAACCTGTACATAGACCTGGAGGCTGCTGTTCAAACAGAACAAGGAGACACCGCATGGTTTAAAATCAAGAAGGGAGTGTGTCAAGGTTGTATCCTTTCCCCATAGCTACTCAATCTGTATGCTGAGCAAATAATCTGAGAAGCCTGACTATATGAAGAAGAACGTGGCATCAAGATTGGAGGAAGAATCATTAACAACCTGTGATACACTGGTGACACAACTTTGCTTGCTGAAAGTGAGGATGACTTGAGGCATATACTTATGAAGATTGAAGACTACAGTCTACAGTATGGATTACATCTCAATATAAAGAAAAACAAAAATTCTCACAATTGGACCTATAAGCAGCATCATGATAAATGGAGAAAAGATCGAGGTTGTCAAAGACTTCACACTGCTTGGTTCTACAATCGATGCCAATAGAAGCAACAGTCAGGACATTAGATGACATATAGCACTGGGCAATTTGGCTGCAAGGGATGTCTTTCAAGTGCTGAGGAGCAAGGATGCCCCATTGAGGACTAAGATGCACCTGACACAAGCCATTATATTTTCAATCGCCTCATATGCATGTGAGATCTGGACAATGAATAAGGAAGATGGAAGAAGTATTGATGCTTTTGAGTTGTGGTGTTGACGAAAAATGTGGAAAGTACCATGGACTACTAAAAGAATGAACAGATCTCTCCTGGAGGAAGTGGAGCCAAAATTCTTCTTGGAAGTGAGAATGGCAAGACTTCATCTCATCTACTTTGGTCATGTTGTCAGAAGGGACCATTCTCTGGAGGAGGATGTCATGCTTGGTAAGGTGGAGGGTCCATGAAAGAGGGGGAGGCCCTCAATGAGATGGATTGACACAGTGGCTGCGATAATGGGCTCAAGTATAGCAAGGATCATAGAACTGTCACAGGACTGGGCAATGTTTCATTCTGCTGTGCATGGGGTCGCTATGAGTTGGACATGACTCAACAGCACCTAACAACAACAACATATACGTGCAAAAACTGGACAATGAATAAGTGAAGCTGGAGAAAAATTGATGCCTTTGAATTATGGTGTTGGCATGGGATGTTGAATATACCATGGACTGCCAGAAGAATAAATAAATCTGTCTTGGAGGAAGTACAGCCAGCATGCTCCTTAGTAGCCAGGATAGTGAGCCTTAATCTCAGTACTTTGGTCATGTTACCAGTAGGGACCAGTACCCGGAGAAGGACATCACGCTTTGTAAAGTAGAGAGTCAACAAAGAGGAAGATCTTCAAAGACATGGATACTGGGGCTGCAACAATGAGCTCAAACACAGCAATGATTGTGAGGATGGTACATGAGCAGGCAGTGTTTTGTTCTGCTGCTGACTTGGAACTGACTCGATGGCACCTAACAACAACAACATCCCAAACTTTAAGCATTGTGTATGCCCTCTGTTTTTGTTCTATACTTTTACACAGTTAATGAAGTACCTATTACTATTGCTAGCTTCCTAAGTAGTGTGGGGCCATTGTTGTTTATTTATTTTTCTTTATCAATGGGTTTTATCTACTTTCATCATTTAATGTGGCATACTGCATGAATACATTTACTAATATATTCTTGAAATAAACTCCAAATGATTCATAATGTTTTCTTTCCTTACATATCCCTGGCTTCAACTTGCTTTTATTATTATTATGTAATTTTTTTTATTGTGATCTGGGTGCAAACTTACAAAGCAGATTGGTTTTACTCTGAATAGTTCACGCACATTTGGTTTCATGGACCAATTACAATCCCCAATCATAAAATGCTCTCTCCCTTCTTATCCTTGTGACTAGCCCTTTCCTGTGCCCTTCTTATTTATGCATTCTTGTCTGTCCAGCTTTCCCTCTATGTGAATGCTGCCCTTCTGATGTCTCATGGTTGACTGATCTAAAGGGTGCCTCTCCCTAGAGTAGGTGGGGTTATCTCCCTGGAGTAGGTGTTCTGCTTGTAGGTCTTTCTACTGTTGGGCTGAGAGCTAATCCACGGAAATGAGTCCATTTCCAGGCCTGAAGGATAACCCAAGGTCATAGCCTTAAGGATTCTACCAGTCTCTATCTGAACAGTAATTCTGGTCATTTTTGTGTTTTTTAATTTTGTTCCACATTTTTCCTCCTACTCTATCCAGGATCTCCAATTTTGATCCCTTTCTGTGTGGTTGGCATTGGTACCCAGGTACTATCTAGTTCTTATGGTCTTGGGGTCATGAAGGCTGAGGTCCACATGGTCCATCATATCTTTGGACTAACTATTTCCAAGTGACTTTGGTTTTCTTCATTCTTTGATTCAGATGAGATGAGACCAATAGTGGCATCTTAGATGGCTGCTCAAAAGCTTTTAAGACCCCAACCACTACTCACCAAAGTAGGAAATAGAGCAAGATTTTCATGTACCATGTTGAGCCAACTGAGTATGGTGTCTCCCAAGATTGTGGTATCAAGCCTGCAGGCCCAGTGATTCTTTCTCTCAAGGTATTTGGTTGTCTCTGAGAAGCTACTCCAATCTTGTCCTCTGTTACTTCCATAATGTATGTGGATAATTTTGTGGCACAAGTACATATGTAAGACTATCTTTACCCAAATCTATCCTTGGTCTTGGGTATGTCCCTGTTCACCTACCCCTACCTGATCTTCTCACCTGTCTATGTATTTACCCACAGCCTAAGGTATGCTGCCACTGGTAATGCAGTACCGTGCACTAATAATATTTACCTCTTTTGTCTATATCTTTTTTGTATGTTTCTTTGTCCTCTCTTTCCACATTGTCACCATGCTGGTCACACACTCTTGCCACACCAACCCTCCCCTTACCCAAATCAACATGTCACCCCCAATTAGTCAGAAATTTTCCCTCCTCTTCCTTCCCATTCCCAGTAACCAACAAAGTAAATTTCCTTCCCTATGTAAACCTTTCCTTGACTTTTTACAATAGTGGACTCATACAATATTTGTCCTTCTGTGATTTCAACTTGCTTTTTTAAAGACATTTTTATCTTTTTCTTGATGAAAATTCTCTGACCCATAAAATGCACTGGAAACCATTCTCTATTTATAAGTCCTATAGACCAGTTTGCATCAATTTGGAATCAGTCGTTTTTTGAGTATTTGATAGAACTTGAATATAAGAAACCGTCTGGGCCTTGTGACGTTTTGAGGTGGAGGGGATAGATTTTTAGCCACTCAATAAATATGTTCAATGTTTATATATTTATTCAAGTTTTCTATTTCCTTTTGCGTGTTAGTAAATGTAGCTTTATAGGAAATTGTCTATTTTTCTACTTTCAAATTAATTATGATAAAATTTTTAATAAATTATATTATCTTTAAAATTTTTATTATAAAATATGTAAAATTATAGTATACTTGACTATTTTTATTTCTTATATTTTTAAGTGAGCTTTCTCCATCATAATTTTGATCTTGCCAAAAATTTACTTATGTCATTACATTTTTCAGTAACCTGATTTCAGTCTTACTGATTTCCCCTAATGTACCTTGTTTTCTTCTCCACTGCCTCTTTCCATAGATGTGGTCAATTTGATTCCTGTATATTCCATATAGGAGCTCTGGTAGCATAGTGCCTAAGGCACATGACTGCTAACCAGAAAGCTGGCGGTTCAAACCCACCAGCCACTCCTCAGAAGGAAGGTTGGGCAATCTACTTCTGTAGTGATACTGCCTCGGAAACCCAAGGAGGGGTCGCTATGAGTCGGATCTGACTCGATGGCACATAACAACAACAACAACATATTCCATATAGTGAGAGTCACCATACCAAAAAGAATTGGTCAATGTTCAGTCATTTCAGAAGGTAGCATATGATCAAGAACTGATGGCAGTGAAGGAAGAACTCCAAGATTCACTGAGAAAACAGGCAAAAAAACAAGATTCCAGGAATTGACAGAATACTCCTCGACATATTTCAACAAACACATGCAGCACTGGAGGTGGTACTCATTTATTCCAAGCAATTTAGAAGAAAACTACCTAGCCAACCACTGGAAACGATACATATTTGTGCCCTTTCCAAAGAAGGATGATCTAACAGAATGAGGAATTATCAAACCATATCATTAATATCACATGTAAGTAAAATTTTGCTGAAGATAATTCAAAAGTGGTTGCAACATTACATTGAGAAGGAGCTGCCAGAAATTTAAGCCAGATTCAAAAGAGGATGTGGAATAACATATCACTGCTGATGTCAGAAGATCTGAAAGCAGAGAAAATTAGAAAGATGCTTACCTGTGTTTTATTGACTATTCAAAGGTATAAAACTGTTTGGGTCATGAAATATTATGGATAATATTGAGAAGAATGGGAATTCCAGAATACTTAATTGTGTTCATGAGAAACCTATACACAAACCAAGAGGCTGTCGTTTAAACAGAACAAAAGGATACTCGAGAGTTTAAAATCAGGAAAGGTGTGCATCAGAGTTGTATCCTTTCAGCATACTTACAATCTGTATGCTGAGCAAATAATCTGAGACACTCCATCATATGGAGAAGAATGTGACATCAGGATTGCAGGATTGCAGGAAGAACAATTAACAATCTGCGATGTGTAGATGACATAACCTTACTTGCTGAAAGTGAAGATGACTTGAAGCACTTACTGATAATGATCAGACTACAGTCTTCACTGTGAATTACACCTCAATATAAAAATAACAAAAATCCTCACAACTGGACCAATGAGCAAAATCATGATAAATGGAGAAAATATTGAAGTTGTCAGGGATTTTATCTTACTTGGATCCACAATCAGTGCCCATGGAAGCAGCAGTAAAGGAATCAGACATTGTATTGCACTGGGCAAATCTGCTGCAAAAGACTTCTTTACAGTGTTAAAGAAAAAAGATGTCACTTTGAAGACTAAGGTGCACCTGACCTGACCCATGGTATTTTCAATAGTCTCATATGCGTGTGAAAGTTGGACAGTAATATATGGAAGACCAAAGAAGAGTTGATGCCTTTGAACTGTGGTGTTTGTGAAGAATACTGAAAATACCATGGACTGCCAGAACGAGAAAATCTTTCTCTGAAGTACAGCCAGAATGTTCCTTAGAAAAGAGGATGGCTAGACTTCATCTCAGCTATTTTGGTCATGTCATCAGAAGGGACAAGTCTCTGGAGAAGAATACCATGCTTGGTAAAGAAGAGGATCAGGAAAAAAGGAGAAGCTCCTCAACTAAGTGGATATACACAGTGGTTGCAAGGATGGGCTCAAGCACAGGAAGGACTGTGAAGATAGTTCAGAAGTGGGCAGTGCTTCATTCTATTGTACGCAGGGTCATTATAAATCAGAGCCAACTTGATGGCATCTAACGTCTTCTTTTTCTATTAAATAATATCTACTATTTGTAGGAGGTCTGATGGCATAGTGCCTAAGGCATTTGACTGCTAACCAGAAGACTAGAAGTTCAAACCCACCAGCCACTCCTCAGAAGGAAGACTAGGTAATCTACTTCCATAGAGATATTGCCTAGGAAACCCAAGGAGGAGTCGCTCTGAGTCAGAACTGACCGAACTTGGCAGTGAGTTTGTTTTTTGTTTATTATATTTATTATATACTTCTGTGATCATTAAGAATCTCTGGTAGCACAGTGCCTAAGGCAATTGACTAACCAGAATGTTGGTGGATCAAACCCACCAGCCACTGCACAGATGCAAGACCGGGCAACCTACTTCCGTAAAGGTTTACCACCTCAGAAACCCAATGCGGGTTGCTATGAGTCAGAATCAACTCAATGGCAATAATTTTGGTTTTGGTTTTTGTAATCATTAGGTTAGTCTTTTTCTAAGTATTTGAATTGGAAGCTTAGTTTATTAATTTTCAGTCTTTCTTCTTTTCCAATATAATCATTGAAGGCTTAACGTATTGGTTTAGCTGTTTAATATGCACTATTTTTATTATAAGGAGCTCTGGTAGCATAGTGCCTAAGGCACTTGACTGCTAACCAGAAGGCTGGTGGTTCAAACCCACCAGCCACTCCTCGGAAGGAA
>NW_006921752.1:210904-226377 GCF_000298275.1 Orycteropus afer afer
CTTCTAAGACTAATATATTGGATGTTGTAACTCTTTTAATCAGTCAATAGCTGGATATTAGTGTGAATTCAACATGATAAATTACTTAATGGCAAGTTCAGACCATTTACAATTATTTTATGTTTTGATTTATTTCTATCACTATTTTGATATTTATTCTATCATTCTATTTTGTACTTTCTATTTATCATGGCTTTCCTATGGTCATAGTTCCCTTCATCCTTTTCTCTTTCCCAAGTTTATCTTTTTTCCTTATCTTCTGGGTATTCTCTAAGAATTAATAAGATGCTATGGGATATTTCTCCCTGGCATCTTTTTTAAATAAACAACAGAAACTTTAAAGATATTTATTTGATCTACACATACATCTTCTCCTTGGAGCCTAGTATATCCCCGGAGAGTATTTCTGCCCTTAGAGATAACTTCTTTGAAATGTGTGCATTCCAACCCAATTCTGAAACTTCCTACCTTTGTCCTCACTCTTCTCCCTGTTTTTCAGGCTCAAATGCAACTAAAGTTTGTGCAGTGGTTCCTGAGGGTCAGACCATAAGCCACTGTCTCCTTTAACCCTTGGTCACCAGTGAGGAAAATGGCCTAAAAGACTTAAGTTATTTTCCCAAGTTTATGTAGCTGTTAAAGTGTTAAAACTGGAATTTGGGAACTAGTTTATCTAATTCCACAGGAGCTCTTGTATTGTAGTGGCCACAGCATTCAGCTATAACAAAAAGGTCAGCAGTTTGAACCCTCAGCCACTCGGCAGGAGAAAGATGAGGCAATCTCCTTCCATAAAGATTTGAAGTCTTGGAAACCCTGTGGGGCTATCCTGCTCTGTACTATAACATTGTTATTTGTAGGAATCAACTGGACAGCAGTGGGTTTTGGGATATCTAATTGTAAGACCAGTGGACTTTCTGGTATTCCTTGCTTTCTCTGGTGGCATAGTGACTAAGGCATTTAACTGCTAACCAGAAGGCTGGCAGTTCAAACCCACCAGCCACTCCTTGGAAGGAAGATTGGCCTATCTACTTCCGTAGTGACCACTTCAGAAACCCAAGGAGGAGTCACTTTGAGTTGGAACCAACTCAACTGAAGTGAGTTTGGTTTGGTTTTGCTTTCTCTACGTTCTTGAGAAGTAAGCGTAGGAAGAGATACTCCTGGAATAAATTGATCCCAATGTTCAAAATATCATCAAGAAATCTGCACAGAAAGAGGAGAGAAAAAAAAAAGAGAAGACTGATGAGATGTTATTTATGTTGTTGTTGTTATGTGCCGTTGAGTCAAACAGCAACCCCTCCTTGAGTTTCCGAGGTGGTATCACTATGGAAGTAGATTGCCCAACCTTCCTTCCGAGGAGTAGCTTTAGGTGGGTTAGCCTTTGCAAAAAAAAAAAAAAAAAAAGTACTCATATTTGAGTCCGTAATTTGAAAACAGATAGATGTCAAATTTGCCCTCTGCTACTCTTGGACAGGACTTAGGAGATCAGTGATGAAACACCCAGACTTTGGGAAGCAACAATAAGCTTGAAATAGCAGCAGACGGAATAGTTTTGGACACTAAGCATCTGTGTTCACTAATCAGAGCATTATTGTGCCCAAATTTCACCAGTGTCATCTTACTGTAACATTCTCCACATGGACTTGACCCCCTATAACACACTTGGCCTGAATACATTGTGTTGACCTTCACGTATTCTATAATATTTGGTTTTGTTTTTTTCTTGCTTTTGAAATTCAATTAAACCCACATTACATGACCTGAACAACACAGAGAATGAAAGTGCAAGACATTTTCAAAGCCTCGGGTTTACTATTTCCGCTAAAGCAGAGCAACCACTGTCGACAATATTTTTCACTCCTCCCCATCAGATGTTCTACAGCTTCTAACAGAGGTCTCAGCTCCCAGGCCAGGCTGCACAATATCAGAGTTTGGGGAAATTATCCCTGACTTTCAGGTGTGGATGTTGTTGTAGCCACGACTGGGTGTGGTTTGCTGATATTCACTAGAAAATTGGCCAACAATTCAAAAACATATATAGCCCAAGCTTTCTTTTTTACCCCTTTCAGCATTAAGAAATAAGGATGAATACCAGAGATACCTCTGTGCCCAGAAAAATATCTATAGCACAAGCAATGTATTCATGTGTGGGAGAAGATAAGATAGAAACAACAGGAAAATGAAAACTAAGTAAGGTTAGATTTTCCTCTTTCCTTGAGAGAAATCAACATATAACTGATGATATGTAAGAGATTATAGAACAGGTCTCAAAACACTGAGGATTATTGAATTTGGGTGAGTCTTCTTCAAGTATATTAACACAAATTGAATTATTAAGTAGTGAACCTGAAGACCCCTGACATTGACAGCCCTCATAAACACGAGGAAGAGGATTTAAAAGCCTATCAACTTGCCAGCATTAGCTTCAAATGCCAGCAACTAGCCCAATACTGCTACGTTCTGCTTTCTGGTAATCAAAATCCTTGTAGCATAATCTTGTGTGACAAGGAATTAAAAGATGTGATTTAGAGTAATAGATACACCCAAGGTGACCATATTAAAAAAAAAAAAAAAGATGAAATGTTTATCTAGAGCCTCTGATAGCTGTAACACAGAGGTAACAATATGAGATTTAACTAAAGGTTAATATTTCCAGTGCTTTGTGGCATATAAAAAATATGTGCAAAAGACACAGAAACTACCCTAAAGGAGCTAATACTTTGGTTGGAGCCACGAATACAAAACAATGTCCTCTGTCCTCATCATACAAGTGTTCTTCTGGCAAGTTTCCACTCAAGGTGTGCACATATATATCCTGTATTGCTGTTTGAGTGACATAAGGGAGGAGCTTGAGTAAGCTCTTACAAAGTAAAGAAATGAAAAGCTTTCCAGTATTTCATTAGATTTATTGTTCTTACTGTAAGTTTGTAGTCCTTGTACTTTAATTTCTTGTGTGTTTGTAATGAAAGACTGTGCTCCAGCTAAAAATCCCATGTTTTATCTTTAAAAAAAGTATAGATGCAGTTCCTATATCGTAGGAGTCCTTCAGCCAGTTTGTTTTGATTTGCAGCCTCTAATTAATTGGCAAGATAATAGGAGTTGCTATTGCAGCTACAACAAGCTCTGTCTACTTCATTAACGTTTGCATTTTGTGACTGTAATGCAAATTTTACATTTATCTACTGCATATTATTTACATTACCAGTTTAATTTTAAACATACTTTTCATTCATAAAATACAACAAAAACAAATGCAATGCACTGCCATCGAGTAGGATCTGACTCATAGCAACCCCTCCTTGGATTTTCAAGACAGTAACACTATGGAAGTAGATTGCCCCATCTTCCTTCCGAGGAGTGACTGGTGGGTTTGAACCACCAGCCTTCTGGTTAGCAGTCAGATGCCTTAGACACCATGCCACCTGAGCTCCTTAATTATTATGAAAATTAAGTGATCCCTGATAAGAACTTTTACCTTCAGTGTGGTGGTGTGAGCACAATGAAGGAGAGAATTTGGAAATGATCATGTTCATAGATTAAAGAATAAGTGGATGACAGGGTATGAGAAGATAGGGTGATCTCCTTGGCAAAGGACAGGTTTGAGGAAAATAAACCTTGTAGTTCCATCCTGGCCGACCACAAATTAGCTGTGTGATTTTACCCTAGTCATTTATATATACACACACACTTATGTTCCTTGGGCCTTGGTATCCTTATTTGTCAAATGAGAAAATAAGCTCCCTATCTATTTGATCAGGTTACTTAGAAGATAAAATGAATTCATGGATGAGAGGGTTTGGAGAAAAATAAAAGCACTACACAATGGAATTAATCACTATTATTATTTAATTAACCCTTATAGACAAATTCTAAATTCTATAGAATTTCAGAGCTGGAATAGGGTGAAAGAGGCAGCAATCAGGGTAGACACAATGCCTGGCACATACCAAGCACCACATTTGTTGAATGACCCAGGTGATCAGGAGTACCTTTACAGTGCAAGTGAGTTCGGTTGAACCTTGAAGGGTACACTGCCTCCGCACTCCAAAACACTCTCACTGCAAGCGAGTCAATTCTGACTCATAGCGACCCCCATTGGGTTTCCAAGCTGTTAACCTTTAAAAAAGTAGATTTTCCAATCTTACTTCTGCAGAGCGGCTGGTAGGTTTGAATTGCTGACCTTCTGGTCAGCAGCCAAATACCTTATGCACCACACCACCAGCGCTCCTTTGCCTTGACACAGGGGAGAAGAAAAAAGTTTCCAAATTGGGAAAACAGCAAGTGCCAAAAGGAGCATCATTTGTGATTTGGAGGATGAGGAAATGAAGGAGAAAAGCGTTGTCAATATTACCAGGTCTCAGAAATGCCAGTGGCCTGGGGGGCCCAAGTACCTCCCTGAGGACATGAGTTCAGTATCACTGGGGCTGGATGATATCTGCAGGCCTGAGCATCAAGGGGCCAGTTGGCTGAATCCCAGCAGCAGGAATAAAATGAAAGAGCAGGAGGTCAACAAGTGCCCGCAGGCAATAAAAGAGGGATTTCGGGACTATCAACCAGAGGTCAGGACTCTTTGTACAGCGTAATATTCCTAAATCCATGTTACTTTCCTGCGAGTGTTTGTTTTGTGCCTGCTCCCAAGGATCAGCAGCAAAGCATTTAAAATAAAGGGCATGTGCGCTACCTTCAGGGCAGCAGGGCAGGGGACCGGTGAAAACTGAGTCAATCTAAAGCTGGACTTGAAGAAGAGAAACCCAAAGGAGACAGCAAAAGAGGAGTTAGTATGAATATCTGAGTCTGGGACAAAGACAAACAAGAGAAAAGTCAAGGAGGCAGTCCAGAGTTGAGAAACGGCCGAGAAAGCTTAATAGTGGAGGGCCTTAGTCAGTGATCCCTCTGATTCTGGTGAGTTAAAGATGGACAACTAAGTGACGATTGAGACTATCCATATACATCATCTCTTCTTAATGATTTGTACACCTACTTTCTACCTCCATTATTGAACCTACTGTGAGCCAAGCTCTAGGCCTCTGCATTCATTATTTCTAATCTTTATAACAAGAGTTCTTGAGTGGTGCATATGATTAACATGTTAAGTTGCTAACAGAGAAATTGGACATTTGAGTCAGCCTGGAAGTACCTCAGAAGAAAAGTGTGGCTATCTCCTTCCAAAATTCAACCACTGAACACCCTGCAGGGCACAGTTCTTTTCTGACACACACGGAGTCACTATGAGTTAGAATCAACTTGATCACAATCATTCATTTTTTGTTTTTTTTATCTTTACAACAACCCAGCAAAGCAGATGTTAGACCTAATTGACACATGAGGAAAACTGAGGATCAAAGATTCAAAGCAACTTGCTCAAAACCATGCATAGTGTAAGTGCATACTGTGTGCCCAGCACTTTCCTAAATGCTGACCTTCATAATTCATCTGATGCTCACAATGATCCTATAAAGGAGGTTCTATCATTATCCCCATTCTACAGATGAGGAGACTGAGATACAAAGAATTTAAGTCAGAGCTAGTATTCCAAATAAGATATGGTTACATCTCAAGCCTTACCCTTTCTCCTATATGACCCTGCCTCTCAAAGAAAAAATGATAAATGTTTATTTTCATGGGTGAAATCAGGTGGTAGTTCTAGCAACTGGCACATAATTGATGAGATCTTTTCATGAAAACACACACCCTCTGAACTTTATAAATCTTTATACTTCACCCCTAAAATGCTACTCCAGCCACCCAGGAGCCCACCCACACACCCACTCATAAAAGCTTGTGCACCAGGGCTGAGCCCTGCTCCTTTCTAACAATGTTATTATCATGGTTGTCATGGACCCTGATAATAAGTGTTCACTAACTCCTAATGAGAGTTTAGTTCTTAAGCTCATTGTGTAATCTCCAGTTTTTGACAAACACAGTAAAAAGGAACCAAAAATGGTCCATAATGAAAATGTTCTCGTGACAGGGATTATAATGGAAATAGTGCTACCAAATTAATTTGTTCTTGTGACAGAAATGATGACAGGAACAGAGCTATTTGGTTCTCACCAAAGAAACTAAAGGGGACATGGGAGTTGGGGAAAAGAGTAGTCTACTCTTAAAGGCACACAATCACTTCTCTCCCCTAATAATTCTTGGGGAAATAACTGAAAGTACCAAATTTAAGAACCCAGTGAGAAAGGAGATCTTAAATTTAAGAGCAAGTTTGGTACCTTTGCCTCTCATTTGACCTGCCCTTGTAAGACAGTTATTCTGAACGGTCTTTGGCTTTTCTTCTCTCTGAAACTAAGAATATATAACAAAACTTTTTTAGATAAAAAGCATATTCCTGGTTATTTTATCACCCCAGGCCTATTAGAGCAATTGCTTTGTCCCAGGGGGACAGTATTTCAATAATAGTTGAATTAATTCACCATAGAATAGACAGGCATTTTTACAAAAAGGAAGGAGGAATCAAAGTTCAAGTTTTCAAATGTTGACACCAAGGACAGTCTTGCCTGCCATTTACTTAAACACCTGAACAGTTTCTTAAAATCCTTTGACCAGCAACAGCTGCATCCTTACATTCTGATGTTGTTGTTGTTGTTATTTGCCTTCGAGTCGGCCCCGACTCATAACGACCCCTCCTTGGGTTTCCGAGGCAGTATCACTATGGAAGTAGGATTGCCCAACCTTCCTTCCAAGGATTGGCTGGTGGATTTGAACCGCCAACCTTCTGGTTAGTAGTCAAGTGCCTTAGGCACTATGCTACCAGAGTTCCTTAGCGTGTATATATTTGCAGCTGCTCTCCCTGCCTAAACTAAGCCTTTGACTCAGGCTGATGATTTCAATTGGTCTATTTTCTTTCTCTTAATGTTTGCTTTCCCTAATGCATTGTCTTCTTCAGTAGCCTGTTATTTGCTGAGCTGTTGAACCTACTTTGTCTTAAATTAACCCAACCATCCAAGAAAAGATAGCTTGTTCTTAAAATGCAAAGCCACAGTAAAAAGTAATGCAGTGGTAATGTTGAACAGGTGTCTGGGAAGACTGGTAATAACAAAGAATAGGCAAATCTGAATAAAACAAGAGAAAGAAGCACCTGAGCCTATGTGGTGCATTAGCTCCACAGGGGCTTCTAAATTCAGCTTTGTTAGTCTTCTTGTTCCCTTTTGGAAAGTCCTGACTGCCTTCCGATTCTCATAACAATCTTACACTGTCAACAGTGTCTCTCTTTTACACAAGAGAAAGCTGAGGATCAGAAAAGTAGCTTTTCCCAGGTTGTGAAGTTGGTAAGAGAAACAGCTAGGATTTGATGCCAGGTGACTCTAAAGATATGGTCCTATTTCACTCTACTGCACTGCTCCCCACAGTAAGATGAGGAATCTAACATTTCTTTAAGCAATGTTGTTTTTATGTACCATCAAGTTGGACCCAACTCATAGTGACCCTTCCATGGGTTTCCAAGGCAGTATCACTACGGAAGTAGATTGCCCCATCTTCCTTCCAAGGAGTGGCTGGTGGGTTTGAACCACCAGCCTTTTGGTAGCAGTCAAGTGCCTTTAGGCACTACACTACCAGAGCTCCTGCTTAAAGCAATGTAAGATTCAATTTGATAATCAAGACTTTGTGGCAAGAGGTAACTTCACTTCTGCCTGGCCCCTCAGCTAGAAAGATAGAAAAGTATAACCTCCTTTTTCACTAGTTCCCTTGGATGTAGATACATACCAAAACAGCTATAGATTCAGATGTAGAGATACATATAGATAGACTTGGAGATAGAGATAGAGAGAAAGAGAGAGAGAGAGAGAACCATCCAGTGTATTAAACCAAAACTCAAACCTATTGCCATTGAGTTGACTCCAAGTCATAGCAACCTTATAGAAGAGAGTAGAACTACTCTATAAGGTGTGCAATGCTGTAAATCTTTATGGAAGCAGACTGCTACATCTTTCTCCCAAGGAGTGGCTGATGAGTTCAAACTGTGGAACTTTTGGTTAATAGTTGAGCATTTTTAACACTGTGGCACCAGGATTCCTTATCCAAACTATGAGAGAAATCAAATTACATCACTCTCTCATAATGTTTGGAGGCATTCTTCTTCTTGAACAGAACTTAGTAATGTATCCTTAATATAGCAGACAAATGAAATTATGTAATATTCGTTAATAGCTGTAAGACAAAGTAAGAACAGTGGGGAAAACACATGTCCCTTGTACAAAGCAGTGGAATATGGACGCTAATATTTTATCCCTCTGAAATTGGGCAGTTAACCTATATGGACTCTTGTCTGAGTCAATACAAGCTAAACAGTCACTATTTTGCTATACAGATAAAAGAATCCCTATAACTGAAGAATTATATTGCAAAGTCGGTCTCTGGGACCTCATTGCTATTATCAGTCACCCACATCCTGCCACATCACAATGCCTTGAAATTGTTTTAATGTTCAGCTGTCATTGTGATTTTGGAACCAAGTCATTTCCACTGTATAAATGAAGGTCAAACACATCTGAAACAGACAAGACTATAATAACATATGGCCTCAAAATATATATATTATGTGACACTTTCTTCTAGATGCTTTGATTTTTATCTGGGATCTAACAGAAGGGACTGCCACTCATCTGTCAGTTTGTCGTACTTTGGTAGCTTGTATGTTTTTGTGATGCTGGAGCTATGTCACTGGTATTTCAAACACCAGCAGGGTCACCTGTAGTGGACAGGTTTCAGCAGAACTTCCGGATGAGATGGACTAAGAAAAAGGATATAGATATCTACTTGTGAAAAAATTGGCCTCTGAAAACTTCATGAATAATAGTGAAACATTGTTGGTTATAGTCCTGGAAGATGAGCCTTTCAGGTTGAAAGGCACTCAAAATACTACTGGAGAAGAGCAGCCACCTCAAAGTAGAGTCAACATTAGCCAAGTAAAGCTTTTAGGATCTTCATTTGCTGGTATGGCATGACTCAAAATGAGAAGAAACAGCTTCAAACATCCATTAAGAATCAGAACACAGAATGTACAAATTTGAATCTAAGAAAATTGGAAGTTGCAAAACATGAAACAGAACACATAAAGATTGATATCCTAGGCTTACTGAGCTGAAATGGATTGGTATTGGCCATTTTGAATCAGAAAATCATATGGTCTCCTATGCCAGGGATGACAGATTGAAGTGGAATGGTGTCTCATTCAGTGTCACCAAGAACAAACATTTCAAGGTCTATCCTAAAGTACATGCTATCAGTGATATAATATCCATACACCTACAGGAAAGACAAGTTAATACAACTATTGTTTAAATTCACTCACCAAATACTAAAGCCAAAGATAAAGAAATTGAAGACTTTTACCAACTTATGCAGTCTAAATTTATCAAACATGTAAGCAAGATGCATTGATAATTACTGCTGATTAGAATGGGAAAATTAGAAACAAAGAATAAACATGGGTTTTTACAAAATATGATAGAAATGGGGCCAGAGATTGTGTGACGAATTTTACAAGACCAAGAACTTATTCATTGCAAATATATCTTTTCAACAACATAAGCAGTGACTATACACATGGACCTTGCCAGATGGGATACACAGAAATCAAATTGACTACATCTGTGGGAAGAGATGATGGAGAAGCTCAATAGCATCAGTCAGAACAAAGCCAGGGGCCAAGTGTGGAAGAGACCATCAGCTTTTCATATCCAAGTTCATGTCAAAGCTGAAGAAAATTAAAACAAGTCCACGGGAGCCAAAATATGACATTGTGTATTTCCTGCCTGGATTTAGAGATCATCTGAAAAAGAGATTTGATGCATCAAACACCAATGACTAAAGGCCAGCCAAGATGTGGGATGACATCAAGGATGTCATACATGAAATAAAAGAGCATTAAAAAGACAAGGAAGAAAGAAAAGACCAAAATGGATATCAGAAGAGATTATGAAACTTGCCGTTCAATGAAGATTAGCTAAACCAAATTGAAGAAATGATGATGTAAAACAACTGAACAGAAGATATTAAAAGGCAGCTCAAGAAGACAAAGTAAAGTATTGTAATAAAATGAGCAAATACCTAGAGTTAGAAAATAAAAAAGGGAAAAACAAACCTGCATTTCTAAAGCAGAGAGAACTGAAGAACAAAATGAAGCCTTGAGTTGCAATGCTGAAGTATTCTAAGGGCAAAATACTGAGGGACACAGGAATCATCAACAGAAGATAGAAGGAATACACAGAGCCACAGTACCAAAGAGAACTGGTTGATGTTCAACCATTTTAGGAGACAACATAGGATCAAGAACCAATAACACTGAAGGAAGAAGTTCAAGCTGTACGGAAGGCATTGGTGAAAAACAAGGCTCCAGGAACTAATGGACTACTCATTGAGTATTCAACAAATGGCGGCAGCACTGGAGTTACCTGTTTATGCCAAGAAATCTGGAAGATAGCCACCTGACCAACTGACTGGAAGAGATCCATATTTGTGCCCATTTACAAAGAAAGGTGATCCAACAGGATGTGGAAATAATTGAACAATACCATTAGTATTACCCACAAATAAAATCTTGTTGAAGATAATTCTAAAACAGTTACAGCAGCATATTGACAGGGAACTTCCAGAAATTCAAGCTGGATTCTGAAGAGGACATAGACTAACAAGGAATATGATTGCTGATGTCAGATGGATCTTGGCTGAATGCAAAGAATACTAGAAAGATGTTTACCTGTGTTTTATTGACTATGCAAAGGCATTCAATTGTGTGGATCATAACAAATGGTGGATAATATTGAGAAGAATGAGAATTCCAGAGCACATAATTGTGCTCATGAGGAAACTAAAGAGATCAAGAAGCAGTCATTCGAACTAAACAAGGGGATATGCCATGGTTTAAAATCAAGAAAGGTATGCATCATGGTTGTATCCTTTCACTATACTTATTCATTCTGTGTGCTGAGCAAATAATACAAGAAGCTAGACTATATGAAGAACAATGTGGCATCAGGAATGGAGGAAGACTCTTTAACAACCTACAATATGCAGATGATACAACCTTGCTCACTGAAAGTGAAGATGACTTAAAAAACTTACTGATGAAGGTCAAAGGCTACAATCTTAGATTACACCTCAACATAAAGAAAACAAAAATACTCACAGCTGGATTAATGAGCAACATAATGATAAACAGAAAAAAGATTGAAGTGCTCAAGGATTTCATTTTACTTAGATCTACCATCAATGCTCATGGAAGCAACAGTCAAGAAAATAAGGAACATATTGCCTTGAGCAAATCTGCTGCAAAAGGCCTCTTGAAAATGTTAAAGAGAAAAGATGTCACTTTGATGACTAAGGTGTACCTGACCCAAACCATATCTTTTCAATAGCCTCGTATGCATGTGAAAGACAACGAATAAGGAAAATTGCAGAAAAATCGTTGCATTTGAATTATGGCATTGGCAAGGAATATTGAATAACCAGAAGAACCAATGCCAGAAGAATGAACAAATCCGTCTTTGAAGAACAGCCAGAATGCCCCCTACAAGCAAGGATGGCAAGACATTCTCTCTCATACTGTGGTCATGTTATCAGGAGGAACCAGCTCCCAGAGAAGGATATTATACTTGGTAAAATAGAGGGTCAGTGACAAAGAGGAAGACACTCACCAACATGGGTTGACCTAAGAGCTGCAACAATGGGATCAGGCATAGCAGAGATTGTAAGGATGGTGCAGAAGGGTTTCATTCTGTTGTATATAAACCAAAAATACCCAACTCACTGCCGTGGAGTTGGATCTGACTCATAGAGACCCCTCCTTGGGTTTCTGAGGCAGTATCACTACGGAAGTAGATTGCCCCATCTTCCTTCTGAGGAGTGGAGCTCCCAATAGGGTCCCTTTTAGTCAGAACCAACTCCAAGGAGCACCTTACTGGAGAGAATGGAAAGTTTCTATACACTGTCAATGAAGTAACACCTATTTAGATCCTCACTCCTATTTTTTAAAAAAACTTTAAGTCTCTAAGTTTTCTTTTTCTCCCCTATACCCTCACATGTGTAAAATGGTCAAACCACAAAGTCCTAGATGGTTTCCTAGAGAGCTGACAACTCACTATGGTACACAGGAAGTAATCAGAGAGTGATTATTTTTTTGGAAAAGAGAAAAAACTTAGTGGGAGTCTTTGTGCCTCACATTTCTTTTTGTTGCCTAAAAGCCATGGAACTCTACAATGGCCATCTCTTTATTTTCCTCTTCTCTTCCTTTCTCTAGTCACCTCTTCTCCTTCTGGTCCCACACCTTCCCTGAAGCAGCTACAGCAAGAAGACTCAATGAACTAGAGAAAAGCTGTACCCTTTGACACCCTACATTACATAGGTCTAAGCAGTAGCTGCTAAGGAAAAAAAAAAAAAGCAAGTAGGATCAAGCAACAAAATCTGTATTTTAAAAATCTGAACTTCTTCTGCAACTGGATTAATGACTGTACTGAAAAGAAAATTATTGTATCCAGTGAAGATTTTCACTAATTTGGAAAAATACAGACAGGGACCTTCCCAAAAAATAAATAAATAAAACTATTCCCAGCATCTGGATAATAAAGGAAAAGCATTTAGATTGGAAGTATGACAGGAAGTTTCCCCTTAGCTAAACCTGGCTGAGGATTTCATCAAAACCCAGCAGTTCAATGCAAAATCACACTTGTGATTTGATGTAGTTATAAAGGTATCCATATATGTGGTTAGGTTAACTATGAATAATTGCTTCCACAATGTAGAACAGTTCGGGCAGGCATGACAACTGTACTCTTAGGTGAATTCAACCCTAACCTTACTATCTTTCCTGCAAGGATCTGAGTACCACTGTATCTGCAAAGTCACTTCCTTCTGCCAAAATTTAAATTCAAATTCCCCACACCTGTCATAACTCTGACAACTCTTAGCTCTATTTCTATGCACCAGCCCCACTTCTGAGGAGCCAGAATAGAGGAATAAGAAGAAAGCACACAGAAAACAAGGTAATCTAGCTGACCCGTTAGCATATCAAGTCTCAATCTGATCACTTAGAAAGGTAACTTGAACCAGAAAGATCTGACTTATATTGACAGGCAAAATCCTGCTTTCCAGAGTGGATAGACAAGGTCATTTATATGTCTGTGAGCTAGTGCCTTAATAAGAAACTGTTCTACTTTGAGTGTGTCACTGTATCCTCAGTAGCTAGCCCAACCTCTGGTATTCAGAAAATGCCCAAGTACCATTGGTTGAGTAAACAAAAAGCAGCTAATTGTATCTTTCTGACCTCACTGTTCTTAATTAATAAATATGAGTACCTAAGGATTTTCCAGGAGCTCTGGTAGCGTAGTGTCTAAGGCACTTGACTGCTAACCAGACGGCTGGCGGTTCAAACCCACCAGCCACTCCTCAGAAGGAAGGTTGGTCAATCTACTTCCGTAGTGATACTGCCTCGGAAACCCAAGGAGGGGTTGCTATGTGTCGGGTCCGACTCGATGGCACATAACAACAACAAGGATTTTCCAACATTCTATTTAGCAGCTAAACACCCCCACCCCCACCTCCTTTTCTTAACCCCTATACTGAAATAACAACAACAACAACAACATACTGAAGCCCAATTCTTAAAGCAGACAGAGTGGAAGCTTAAATGCAGGAGACAGAGCACCCAGCACCACAGGTGTCCTTTTCCCCAGGGCGCTTCCACAGAACACAGGATTCCAGGTGAGGTGACTGTAAAGGCCCCAGGTCCCAGCTCTCACAACCCACGCTTTCATAGCACCCACTACAGGACAGAATTCGACCCTGAAATCTCAGAGAAACAAACCCTTGCCTTACACAGGAAAAACAGACTTTGACTTGGAAGATGAAAAATCGAAAATATTCTTCACCCTGAGATCCCACTCATTCACTCCCACCTGACATCATGGATCTGTAAAACAAGAGCAGTTTCTGCCCAGCGTTAGTCTTTTGATGAACCCAGCACAGCTGAAAAATAATCAATTGGATTCCTGGGTATGTAATTGCTCAAAGGTGATTTAGAGCCTGAGATACTGATAATGATTGCAATCAAACTTTCATTTCATACAAAATCTCAGCACACACCCAAGGCTAATGTCAAAGGATAAAATTACCTTATTAAGAAAAGGTCAAAGCAGAGAACTTGGGGCTAAGATATGCATGCAATATTACTTGGGATAGGGGCAGGGAAGGGAGAGAAAAAACATGAAATAAATTTGCAAGTAGGGGAAATAATGAGCCCTTCTTCAGTATGGAAGCTGGAATCTGTTGATTTTTAAAAAAAAAAAATGACAGGCCCAACATGATCTCTAATGCTTGTTTCTATATAATATTACTCATTAATAATAACTAAAATTCACTGACCTTTTGCTAATGGTAGGTGGTCTTGAGCACCTAGTTCCATTATCACATTTAATTCTCCCAACAACACTATGAGCTCAGAACTTCTTTGTAACTTCCATTTTTCAATGGAAAAAAAAATATATATATATACATATTCATTCACATAAGCCTTCCAACATGACCCTCTTTAGCATCTAATCTGGAGAACAAAGGTGCCCCCAGGAATGCCAGTGCCCTGCTCTTAACATCAAGCTTTCTGGTATCAGGTAAATATCTTACTGACCATGCTCTCCCCTTCAACCATGCCTTTTACTATCTCTGATTTTCTGCCTGAAAAGGTCACAACAGCTTCTCAAAAGATCTGGAAGTTCAGTCCATGTTCTTCAGTTTCTTGTTTAGTTTCTCAGTTGCTTAGTTTTGTTAAGCAGATCATCAAAGATACAGCCACCCAGAATTCACCTAGTAAGAATTTTAAATGCCCAAAAGTCACTGAAATTAGATGATTAGTCAGAGGATATTGTAACCATAAATGTAGCACAGTGTAGGGGAGGAACAAATGTGACTTCGATCCTACTCCTAGCTCTGCCATATATATAGCTGTATGGTTCGGGAAGATCACCTAAATTATTTCAAACTCAGTCTTCTTATTTACCAACCTGCATACATTATACTGCATAAATGAGATGAAGTGAGCATGTATCCAAGGTACAGTGAGTATCACTGAATAGGACAGCCACTCCTAATATCAATGATGCCTGGACCTACACGGTCAGCTCTGAAAGCAAGTGCCTCAGTTCAAATCTCAGCTGTTACTTTGTTGCTCTGTAATCTCATAATTGTTGCTGTAAGGTGCTGTCGGGTCATTTCTGACTCATAGTGATCCTATGCACAACAGAAAGAAACACTGCTCAGTCCTGTGCCATCCTCGCATACTCATTGCTGTGTTTGAGCCATTGTTGAAGCCACTGTGTCAATCCATCTTGTTGAGGATCTTCCTCTTTTTCTCTGACTCTCTATTTGGGAGATATTCTCTTATGGGAGATATTCACTATATGGGAGCTCTGGTAGCATAGTGCCTAAGGCACTTGACTGCTAACCAGGAGGCTGGCGGTTCAAACCCACCAGCCACTCCTCAG
>NW_006921752.1:236087-238971 GCF_000298275.1 Orycteropus afer afer
CTTTCCTTCAAGGCTCAGGGGTCCAAGATTATCTTCTGTGTCTGTGTTAATTGGTTTCCCTTTTCTTTGTTGAAGAGGGTCTGTGCAATCCTTCTGCCTGGTCCGCCATCTTGCTGCCACATTCTTCTTCATTTAGTCCAGCTTTTCAGATTATTTGCTCAGCATTCAGATTGAATAGGTACGGTGATAGGATACAACCTTGACGCACTTCCTTCCTGATTTTAAACTATGCAGTATCCCCTTGTTCCATTCGAATGACAGCCTCCTGGTCTATGCACAGGTTCCTTATGGATATAATTAAGTGTTTTGGAATTCCCATGCTTCTTAATGTTATCCATAATTGTTATGATCCACACAATGAAATGCTTTGGCATAGTCAATAAAACACAAGTAAACATCTTTCTGGCATTCTTTGTTTTCAGCCAAGATCAACAGTTTGGTACAGCTAAGGGAGACCAAGAAGTGATGGAACAGTTTGGAACAACTAAGGGAGACAAACTTTTCTGTCAGTTTGTCATACTGTGGTGGCTTGCGTGTTGTTGTGAGGCTGGAGGCTATGCCACCAGTGTTCAAATGCCAGCAGAGTTATCCATGTGGACAGGTTTCAGCAGTACTTCCAGAGTAAGACAGACTTGGAAGAAGGAAGAGGTCATCTACTTCTCAAAGAACTGGCCAGTGAAAACCGTATGAATAGCAGTGAAACGCTGTCTGGTATACATCAGCAAATGGAGGTCCCAAAAGCTTTACTCCAATTCACATCATTAAGGTTGCCTCTACTCTGAGAAGGCAGCTCTTCCCCAATCATATTTTGAGAGCCTTCTGACCCAAAGGGCTCATCTTCTGGCACTACATCAGACAGTGTTTCAGGACTATCTATAAAGTTTTCCAGTAATACATGAGACAGTGTTTCATTGCTATTTATAAGGTTTGCAGTGGCCAAGTCTTTGAGAAGTGGATGTCCCCTTCCTTCTTCCAAGTCTATCTTAGTCTGGAAGTTCTGCTGAAAACTGTCCACCATGGGTGACCCTGGTGGTATTTGAAATACCAGTGGCATAGCCTCCAGCCTCATAGCAACATGCAAGCCACCACAGTATGACAAACAGACAAGTGGTGGGATCTCATCATAGGAGGCAATTTCATAGATGAGGAAACTGAAGCACAGAGAACTTAATTTCTCCAAGGTCATGAACTAAGTTATTTTGATATCAGGCAACCAAGTAGTCTTGTTTCAAAGCCTGAACTCTTAACCACTGACTTCACTATTGAGTATCAAGAGAATATTCATAACTGTGTGTGGAAGAAAAATCAGAAGAGTACATATTATAAGACAAGAAGTACTGGGAAAACAAAGGCAAAGAGATCAGTCTCTGAAATCAGGGAGGCTGTAGTCTGATGGCTTAGGGCCAGAATTCTGAGGCCAAGTGTGCTGAATGTTGAGGTTAGTTTAGCCCTGATGAGCTGTTTTTAATTGCTACAGTTGATCTCTTTCTCAACCAAGACACATCTGTTTGGAGTCACTGTTCTGGCAGCTTGTGCCCTTTTGGAAAGGTCATCTACTCTCCCATTTTGTCAATTGTGGCCCAGATTTTTAGGACTTCTCCCAAGGTCACACAGAAGCAAAACTAAGGTCAAAATCAGGTTCTTTGTCTCCCACTTTGGTTCTCTTTTTACTAATTTAGAACTTGTATAAGTAACAATTCCCAGCAATTAGCATTTACCCAGCACCCACAGAGCAGTTGGCACCATCATTAGCCATTAACCATGGAAATTCTCTATAAAAGAGCAGGAGAAATGGATTTGAGCAGGTGACATTCCAAGGACATTTGTAAATAAACAATGAACCTTTAAAGTAATGGGGCCATATTTATTCTGCTGCTCAAATTGATTGCTAGATTGTGGTTTATGATATTAAAATATTTATAAATATATATTTAATTTCCACCCACCTCTACTAGGAACCATAATGCAAACTTTAATCAGCATTTTCCCTAACATTTGAAAGGCAATTATAAGAATATATTAACATTCATCTTACATAGCTTCTTTAAAAGGCTCAATTGTTTAACATGGCTGTTAAATCATTAAGCAAGTGCTCTGTGTGATATCATAAACAGACCTGGTCTGAATTCACTATTCACTTATCTAAAACATTTTCCCAGAGTTGAATTAAAGAAATTACCTAATTATCATATAAGAGCCAAACACAATTCTCTGAGTGATCTGTCATCTTGGTGAGAATAAGATCTCACCACCCGGGTCAAGGGTTAGTCACCCAATACCCCTAATGAAACCAAATTATCTTCATTCACAACAATTTTAATTTAAACCCCAAGACATTTCAACAATACAGTGAGAGAAGAAACCAGGTATGAGAATCAAAAAAAATAAATAACATTTTACTACAGCCAAGTGTTTTTATTTAAGTAATAGACCCCTATAAATAAACAAAATTCTGAAAGGCATCTGCATTGCAGGCTATCCTGAACTTCACGTAAAGGATTCCATGCTTTCCTTTTGTCAATTATGATAAATGAATGAGCTTTCTTTAGGGGCCTTGCTGGCCTTCTAAGGAGGAGATTGTGCTTAAAGACTAGATTCCTGATTTTTCCCAAGCATTCAGGCTAAGAACTGTTGAAATCATTTTCATCTTTAACCCTCTCAATCCATATGACATTTCTTGTTGATTCCACCTTTCCTTCCTCTTCATTCTCCATTGTTGTTGTTGTTGTTAAGTGCCGTCGAGTCGTTTCCGACTCATAGCGACCCCATGCACAGCAGAATGAAACACTGCCCGATCCCACACCAGCCCCACAATCCCTGCTATACTTGAGCCCATCATCGCAGCCACCGTATCAATCCATCTCCTTGAAGGCCTCCCCCTCTT
>NW_006921752.1:239071-245655 GCF_000298275.1 Orycteropus afer afer
GCCGACTCTATGGCAAATAATAACAACATAACTATTTTATCATGAAAGGAGCTCTGGTAGTATAGTGGATAAAGTATTTGCTTGTTAACCAGAAAGCTAGAGGTTCAAACCCACCAGCTGCTCCATGGAAAGAAGATGAGGTAATATACTACCATCAAGATTTACAGCCTTGTAAACCCAATGGAGTTTGCTATGAGTTGGAATTGACTCAATGGCAGTGGGTTTGGAGTGCAGTTTGCTATGAGTTAGACTTGACTCAATGGCAGTAGGTTTGGTTTTTTGGTTTGGTATTTTATCATGATTGATCCTGAAATGTTCTTTCGACAATGAATGTGATGCTGTTCTTCTTCAATCGACATTCCAAGCATAGTAGACTGAGACAAGTTTATTAACCAACCTGTACCTTGGTTTTCTGAACCATAAAATGGGAATAATAGTAGTAATATCCCAAAGAGTTGTTGAAATGATTAAATATTCGAATAGATAAAAGATAATAGATAAATAATAAAGGTTCTAATAGAACGACTAAAGATAATAATGATAATAACTAACATTTGTTGAGTACTACTACAATAGACATAGGGGAGCCCTTGAGGCAAAGTGGTTAAATGCTCAGCTGCTAACTGAATGATCAGTGGTTCAAATCCACCAGCCATTCCATGGGGAAAAGATGTAGCCATCTTCTTACATAAAGATTACAGCCTAGGAAACACTAGTTGCAGTTCTACTCTGTCGTACAGAGTCACTATGAGTCAAAATTGACTTAGTGGCAATGGGTTTTAGGTATTATACTTATTTAAACATATAATAATATCAACACATGATATATATTTTTATTATTGTTAACATTATTATTGTATACTCTCATGGATTTTTGCCTTAAGAATTAATCATTTCAATAAACTAAAACCCACTCAAACAAGATTAAAACCAAAATTAAACTCACTACTATTGAGTTGATTCAGACTCATAGTGACTCTCATTGGATTCCCAAGGTTGTAACTCTTTATAGAAACAGACTGCTTCATCTTTCTTTTGTAGAGCAGCTGGTGGGTTCAAACCACCAACCTTTTGGTTAGCAGCCACCAGAGCTCCTTCAAACAGGTTTAAGGGAAGGAAAATTTATTTTAAGGATACAGAGGCATTCCATAGGCAATCATATAAAGAACTACTACGTGAAAAGCCATCAGAAACCAAAGATTTTTTTTCATTTCTCTCTGCTCTGCCCACCTCTTTCTGGCTTATTGCTCCTCCTCTCTGGTTTGTATCTGCTTCATTCATCTCTCTGCAGACAGATTATTCCCAGCTTGATTGCTAGCACAGAACAACATAAAATGTCACTTCAGTCCCTGAATCTATATACACTCTTACCAGTTCACCTCTAACAGTAACTTACTCAATTGTTCTGTGACCTAACTCCAGATTTCTGAGAGAGAGAGAGAATTATTTCATTGCTCCATCATTGAAAAAGTAGTCACCACTGGTTCAATCATTTCTGATGAGAAGGGTGGTATCACAAGGGACACAGGACTATGATTCCAGGCCAATAAAAGGAGTGGGGCTCTAAGCAGAGGGGGTAAGGAAGGTACATAATCAAGTCTAGGCCAGTCAACATGCATTCCTAAACTCTGGCTGAAATTTCCAAGACAAAGGGGAACTCTCTTAGTATTAACCATGAGCTTCTGGAAACTACCCTGAGAAGCCTAAAAACAAAGAGAACATAATAGAAAAATTTTAAAAATAAACTCTGACATATATGAGTCCCTGAATCAAACCAAGACTGAAGCCAGAACTACCCTACACCTTTTTCAATGTTGTAAACCAATAAATACCCTTGTTTACTTAAAGCAGCTAAAATTGTGTATTCCCTCTCTAAACCCAAAAAGGATCCAAATTGATAGAGCTCAATTCAGTCAAATCAGCAGTTACTCCCCAATTATGTAAAACTAATTAAAAGAAAACACAATCCAACCATGGTTTTACTTTTATATAATTTTGGAATAGAGACCCTGTCATTGACATTCACCAGCTGGAGAAAAGTCTGGAGCAGAAGATGCAAGTGATAAATGAAGACAGATTCTCTCTCAGTGTCTAGTCTCCAGCCCACATAAGATGTTAAAAATTTTATAATATTATAATGTGCAAAGCTGAAAGAAACTTGTAAGAGTTAGAATTTGTGAAGGTCTGAAGCCTTAGGAGAGAACTATGAAAGCAGTGATTGCTGTCAAGGAATAGTCGAGTTCAATTCAACCATAAAAAGTAAATAAAAACTTGATATACCATATAAAAACAACAGACTGAACTCAAAAAACAACCTCTGCTCACTCCTGAAACACATTAAAATAACACTAAAAGGATTTTTAAATGCATAAACCCAAAAGGAAAATAAAATGGAAGAAGTGACAAACGCAACAAAATTTCATAATTTTAGAAACTGGAAAGGAAGATAGGCAGCAAATGATTAACACAACAGTAGGAAAACCCAAGGGACAGTGGTAGTTCAGTGGTAGAATTCTCACCTTACATGTGGGAGACATGAGTTCAATTCCACACTAACACACCTCCTAGGTAGTCATGGTCTGTCTGTCAGTGTAGGTTGAGTGTTGAGTGTTTTCTTCCACTGTGCATGGAATCCCATTAAGTTAGGGTCCCACTCAGTTGCAGTTAACAATAACAAGGAAAAGCCAAGAAGCAAATCATTTTATATGTTGTTGTATTGTTGTTGTTATGTGCCGTCGAGTCGGACCCGACTCATAGTGACCCCTCCTTGGGTTTCCGAGGCAGTGTCACTACGGAAGTAGATTGCCCCATCTTCCTTCCGAGGAGTGGCTGGTGGGTTTGAACTGCCAGCCTTCTGGTTAGCAGTCAAGTGCCTTAGCCAGTAAGCTACCAGAGCTCCTATTTTTAGGATCCTGAAAAAAAGCTCAGGAATTAGCAGCACCATGTATCTTTGCAAATGAGTGTGAAGGTAGGCTAAAAATCAGGAATAGTTCATTGAAAGTACCCTTAGAAAGCACATCCCAAGACTCCATCTCTTATTTATTCTAGAGAGATTAAAATATGAGGTCTCTGGGCTCTGAACGTTCTAGCACAGTAAAGTCAGGAATGCCATAGTAAAGAGGACTCTTAAGGGAATAAAAGGACCCATAGTGAACTGAGACCTCAAACTTTTTCCTGCATCTGCCTCTTTTATGTAATGTTGGAAGGAAACTTTATATTCACTGAGTAGAAGACTGAAAGACCCTTTTCTCAAGCATCTGACCAGCACAAAAGAAATGACATAAAAACATGGACACAGCAGATTCTCCAAGGAGTACCTCAGCCAGACAGCCTTCTATTAAACCCCAGAGCTGACAACCTTCATTTTATAAACACAGTTTCTCATCAGTCTCTGAGTGCCCACTCTTAAATATGATCAAGGGCTATTAAAAGCAAGCCTCTAAAATAGCTATCAGAGGCCCAAGAAGACCGGGATAGCAAGGGAGAGAAGACAGTGGGAGGAAGGCTAATAGGGGAAAAGTTAAACTACCAAATGCAATTGAGCATTTAAATCATCAGAGTTTTAAAGAGCAGATATTACTGAATCAAGAAAAGGGTGTTATAAAACAAAAAAAAAAAAATTAAATATGAAATAAAAGATTCTTTGGAATCAGAAATATAGTAGCAGAAATGAAAACAATTGAACAATTTAAAAAGTAGAGCAAGAGACAAGGAAATGGAACATAGGAGGAAAAAGACTTGAAAAACTAGAAGACCCATCCCACAAGTTCAGTATCAGAGTAATAATTTATGTTCCAGAAAGAAAGAAAAGAGGAGAAAAGAAAATTATCAAAGAAAAATTGAACAAAATTTCTCAAAACTTATAGAACTAAAGGAAATAAGCTTATAGAGTAACAGGCCTATCGTATGGCCAACATGAAATAATAATAATAAAACCACTACTATGAAGTCAATTCTGACACATAGGGAACCCCATTGAGTTTCCAAGGCCATAATTCTTTATGGAGCTCTGGTAGCATAGTGCCTAAGGCATTTGACTGCTAACCAGAAGGCTGAAGGTTTAAACCCACCAGCCACTCCTCAGAAGGAAGGTGGGGCAATCTACTTCCATAGTGATACTGCCTCAGAAACCCAAGGAGGGGTCGCTATGAGTCGAAATTGACTCGACGGCATATTACAACAACAACAAATCTTTATGCAAGTAGATTGCCTCATCTTCCAACCATGGAGCAGCTGGTGAGTTTGAACTACTGACCTTCTGTTTAGCAGCCAAATGCCTTTACCACTTTACCACCAGAGCTCCTTATGACCTAAATAAATAGATAGATAGATAAAACCAAACTCACTGCTGCTGAGTTGGATCTGACTCATGGCGACCCCTCCTTGGGTTTCCGAAGTGGAATCAATATGAAAGTAGATTGCCTAATCTTCCTTCTAAGGAGTGACTGGTGGGTTTGAACCACCAGACTTCTGGTTAGCAGTCAAATGCCTTATGTACTATACAACCAAAGTTCCTTTTGATCAACATAAACAAACAAACAAACAAACAAAAAAAAAAAAATCTCAGTGCCATCAAGTCAATTCCAACTCATAGTTACCCCCGCTGGATTTCTGAGGTGGTAAATCTTTATGGAGATAGATTGCTCATCTTCCCTTCTTGGAGTAGCTGGTGAGTTTGAATCACCAACCTTCCAGTTAGCAGTCAAATGCTTTAGGCACTACAGCAACATAGTGAAAGAAAATAAACCTATCAGATAAAGAGAAAACTCAAAAACCTTTCCACGAGAGGAAAAAAGAAAGCTTTCACACAAAGATTCTAGAATTTGCATGGCATTGGACTTCTCTTCAACAACATGAGAAATTAAAAGAATGGAGTGTTTTCAAAATTCTGAGAAAAAAAATCATTTATGACACAGAATTATATATCTGCCTATGCTATTATCAATCATTGTGAAGATATAATAATGATGTCGCTAGACATGCACAGTCACAAATATATATTTTCTATGCTCCCTGCCTCAGGAAATTACTGGAGGGTACACTTCACCAACATTAGAGTAAATCAAGAGAAAGGAACATACGGAAGTAAGAAAAGAGAGGCCCCAATGCAAATGAGAGAGTAAAGGAATAACAGCTAATAGAAGGAACATCTCAGTGTGATTACTGAGCAGCAGATTGGTTGAAAAGCTTTGGGAAAGCTCTTTCACGATGAGACTGAAAATAATTCATTGTGAATATGGACATATTCAGAGGAAATGCACTCAACAGGGGAGAATGTAGATATGACTTAAATACAGGATCACAAAAAAACTAAGCAAACAAGGAAACAACAAAAGCAAAAATGGACAATTACTAAGTTCAAGAAAAACTTAATGTTGAATGAGAAAAGAAAAGAAAGCAATGCACACTGTATGACATGATAAGGAATACCATTTTTATATTCATAACAACATACTCACTGATTAGTGGTCTATGTACAATTTTGACATTTTGGGGGAGGTTGGGATGAGGTTTGCATGTGTGTGTATGGGGTAGCAGTAGTCAGTGAGCTAACTTCTCATCTATTGTGGTAAGTCAAGAGATTATGCCTAAAAGGGGAAAATCAAGGAGATGCAAGAAAAGCATGCCATTTCAAGATATGAGGTACATGCCAAACAAATTAATTGAAATTGTTTGCTTCTGGGAAACAGGAAATACAAGAGGGTTTCCAAAACCAAAACAAACCCAAAGCCATCAAGTTGATTCCAACTCATGGTGACCCTATAGGACAGAGTAGAACTGCCCACCCCCAGGGTTTCCAAGGCTGTGAATATTTATGGAAGCAGACTACAACATCTTTTCCCATGGAGTGGCTTGTGGTTTTGAACCACTGACTTTTCAATTAGCAGCCAAGTGCTTTTAACCACTGCACTACTAGGACGCAGAGATTGTTATTTTCCTGACAAGAAATGAAAAACTATTTGCTTCTTTAAACTATATGAGAGTATACATTTAATTGGAAACAAAATAAATAAATAAAAATAGAGAAAAAGAGGTAAGAGTTGAGTCAGGAAGGGCATGTGCCTGCCCATGTACCAAATCAAAACAGGAACCTAGAAGAAGGGAGAGCTGGAGTACAGATGGAGATGAATAGTTTTTTTAAAAAAAAAAAAAAAACAGTTGCCATAAAATTGAGTCTGACTCACGACAACCTCATGTGTGTAAAAGTAGAACTGTGCTCCATAAGGTTTTGAATGGCTTATTTTTCAGAAGTAGATCACTAGATTTTTGTTCCAAGATGCCTCTGAGTAGACTCAACCTCCATCCTTTCAGTTAGCAAGTGGGTGTGTTAACCATTTGCATACTTATCTTGTCTTCTTCCATTCCTCTTTCTGCCTCTTTCATCTCCTCCTCATCATCATCACCACCATACACAAGAAAAGTTAGTAATATACCCTGTGCTATTGTTGTTATGTGCCATCGAGTCAGACCCGATTCACAGCTACCTCTCCTTGGGTTTCTGAGGCAGTATCACTACAGAAGTAGATTGCCCAACCTTCCTTCCAAGGAGTGGCTGGTGGGTTTGAACCGCCAGCCTTCTGGTT
>NW_006921752.1:252965-253835 GCF_000298275.1 Orycteropus afer afer
TTGTGTCAGGCGCACCTTAGTCCCCAAGGAGATATCCTTGCTCCTCAGCACTTGAAACAGTTCCTTCGCAGTTGACTTTCCCAATGCTACACGTCATCTAATGTCCTGAATGCTGCTTCTGTTGGCATCGATTGTAGAACCAAGCAACGTGAATTCGTTCTCCATTACCATTTCCTTATTATTCATTCTCCAGTACCATTACCATTACCATTTCCTTAGTCCAAGCCCTCATCCCTTCTCACTTAACATAACTTGATCATTTACTAATTGATCTTCCTCTAATTTCATCAGACCCAGTTGAGTCACACCTTATAGTCACGGCTAAGATCCTAATGTTTCCCTGAGGTGTGAATTCTTTAGGATTGTATTCAAATGCATCTCCTATTCTCCCTTACCAAGCTTATCTCCTACTAAATACTTGCAATAAATACAAGTTATATGATAGAGATTTGGGGCTACTTTCTTCCCTGCAGAATCTTGCAACACTATCACAATGTCTAGTACACAGCAGATGCTTAATAGTTCCTGAATATATGAACGAATATAGCCTACCCTCACCTTGCACTGAACAAGCTATTTTCCAATGACACTCAGCTTTGAAAGCTCTAGAATCCAATTTACTGATCAAAATCCTCCCAATCATTTGAACTTCTGTTCAACCAATGCCTTCTCTATGACGCTTCCAGTCAAAATCAAAGTCTCATTTATTCCCACAGGGACTTGTTTGTTTATCTCTTTAATAATGCACTTTAAATTATTTCCTTTATTATAATTGTATTTATATGTCTGTCTTATCCCTCTGGCAGGAGCTCTGGTGGCATAGTGCCTAAGGCATTTGACTGCTAACCAGAAGGCTGGTGGTTCAAACCT
>NW_006921752.1:254297-256656 GCF_000298275.1 Orycteropus afer afer
AAAAAAAAAAAAAAGAGTAGAACACTTCCAGCAGCCAATTATCCTTCCCTATCCCCAAAGGTATAAATATCCTAATTTTTATGGCAATCACTACTTTGAGTCTCTTTATAATTTTGCCACTAAGTATGAATTCCTAAACACTGGTTTGGTCTGTTTTTTTAACTTTCCACCGTAAATTATGCATTTTTTTGTGTCTGTCTGACTTCTTTTTGCTCTACCTTGACATTCATTCATTTTATTGTGTGTAGCTATGTTGTTGTTGTTATGTGCCATTGAGTCGGACCCAACACATAGTGACCCCTCCTGGGTTTCTGAGGCAGTATCACTACAGAAGTAGATTGCCCAACCTTCCTTCCAAGGAGTGGCTGGTGGGTTTGAACCGCCAGCCTTCTGGTTAGTAGCCAAGTGCCTTAGGCACTATGCTACCAGAGAGCCTTACCCTGTGCTATACATGGGTAAAGGGCTATACAAAAATAATGCAATTCAATCCCCACAACAATTTCATCATTTTATTGTTAGATGCTGTCAAGTCGTCTCCAAGGAGTTGATGGTCTGTTCCAGAGTCAGCTCCTGGCCTTGTTTTGGCTGAAGATATTGAGCTTTTCCATCCCGTCTTTCCACAGATGGAGTCAATCTGCTTCCTGTGTGTACTCCATCTGGTGAAACCCACGTGTATAGCCACCATTTATGTTGTTGAAAAAAAGGTATTTGTAATGAATAAGTTGTTGGTCTTGCAAAATCCTATTATGCGATTTCCAGCATTATTTCTATCACCATGGCCATATTTTTCAAATACCGGTGATTCTTCTTTGTTTCCAACTTTTGCATTCTAATCACCAATGATAAACAACACATCTCGATTACATGTCTGCAGATTACTTCTGCAGAAGTTCTGCAGAAGTTGGTAAACTTCTTCAATTTCCTATCTTTGGTTTTGGTGGTTGGTGTGTAAATTTTAATAACAGTAGTATTAACTGGCTTTCCTTGTTGTTGTTGTTGTTATATGCCATCAAGTCAGCAGGAATATGGATATTATCCTATCACTGACAGCATTGTACTTCAGCATACATCTTGAAATATTCTTTGTGTCCATGAACGCCACACCATTCCTCTTCAATTTGTCATTCCTGGCATAGTAGTTCATATGACTATCTGATTCAAAATGACCAAAACCAGTCCATTTCAGCTGACTAATGCCTAGGATATCAATCTTCATGCATTCCATTTCATTTTTGACAACTTCCAATTTTTGTACATTCATACTTCGTACATTCCATGTTCCAGTTATCAATGGATGTGTGCAGCTGTTTCCTCTCATTTTGAATCATGCCACATCAGCAAATATTGTTGTTGTTATTGTTAACTGCCATCACGTCATCTCCAACTCACAGAGAGCCTATGTACAACAGAATGAAACACTGTCTGGTCCTGTGCCAGCCTCATAATCCTTGCTATACATGAGCTCATCATTGCAGTCACTGTGTCAATCCATCTTGTTAAGGGTCTTCGCCTTTTTCATTGACCTTCCACTTTACCAGACATGATAACCTTCTTGAGGGAATGGTGACATGACAACATGACAACATGACCAAAGTAGGTGACACAAAGTCTGGCCATTCTCACTTCCAAGGAGCATTCCAGCTGCACTTCTTCCAGGACAGATTTGTTAGTTCAATTAGCAGTCCATGGTACTTTCAACATTCTTTGCCAACAACACAACTCAAAAGCATCAACTCTTCTATGGTCTTCCCTATTCATTATCCAGCTCTCACATGCATATGACATGATTGAAAATACCCCGGCTTGGGTTAGGCATAACTTAGTCTTCAAGGAGACATCTTTGCTCTTCGTCTCTTGAAAGAGGTCTTGTGCAGCAGATTTGCCTAATGCAATACGTCGTCCGATATCTTGACTGTTGCTTCCATTGGTGTTGATTGTGGAACCAAGTAATATGAAGTCTTTGACAACTTCAATCTTTTCTCCATTTATCATTATGCTGCTTATTGGTCCAATTGTGAGGATTTTTTTTTTTTCTTTATTGAGGCGTAATCCATACTGCAGACTGTAGTTTTCAATCTTCATCAGTAAATCCTTCAAGTCATCTTCACTGTCAGCAAACATAGTTGTATCATCTGTGTATCACAGGTTGTTAATGATTCTTCCTCCAATCCTGATGCCACATTCTTCTTTTGTTCTTGTATTTTCTTCCCAAATTCTTGTAAGGTTTTTTCTGTGTTTTCTTTGGTCTGTCTTTCAATTCTTTGAAGATACCTAAAGATAATTCTTTTGAATTCCTTATCAGAGAGTTCCGATGCTGCTTCTTCCTCAGGGATGTATTCTGGGTCTGTATCCTGCTCCC
>NW_006921752.1:262256-310025 GCF_000298275.1 Orycteropus afer afer
TCTGGTTAGCAGTCAAATAAATGCCTTAGGCACTATGCCACCAGAGAGGGGTCACTATGAGTTGGATCCAACTCAATGGCAGTGAGTTCAGTTTGGTTTTTAGGTTCTTATCCCTCCAGATTGTAAATCATTTCAGGGCACAAAGCACCCTTTTTGTGCTTTAAAAGCACAAGAATGCTTTAAAAGTATGCTTGGTAAAGTTATTAGTTCCTAAGGCATCTGACTGCTAACCAGAAGGTTGGTGGTTCAAACCCACCAGCCACTCCATGGAAGTAGGCTGGGCAATCTACTTCTGTAAAGATGTATCACCTTGGAAACCCAAAGTTGGAATCAACTCTATGGCAGTACGTTTTTTTCTTTTCTTTTTTGTGATCATATTGCTTTGTGTATTTTGTTACTGTTAGTTACTATCAAGTTGATTCCACTCATGGTGACTCCACGTATGCAGATTAGAACTGTTGCAAAGGATTTTCAAGGTTGTAAACTTTCAGACACAGATTACCAGGCCTATCTTCCAAGGAGTCTCTGGGGCGGTCTGAACCTCCCACCTTTTGGTTAATAGTTGAGCACTTACCTATATGTGTCACTAGGGACTCCTTATGTCTATAAGGATGCAGATGATTTTAATGACTAAATAATGCACCTATCCACAATCCTGAATTACAGTAATATTCTGAGAAGTAACCTTCCTGGAGCTGACCAACAAGAGGTGTCTCAGATCCTTTTCCCTTGCTTATCCTCTTAGTCTCCCGAAGACAGTCTCAGGGACAGAGGATGAAGAGAAAGACCAACATTTACTGATCATCTCTTCTCTGCTAGGCATGATGTTCATTTAATCCTCACAAATGTCAGATGAGGCAGATATTGCTGACCCATTTCCCAAATGAGATGGCAGAGCTTTAGAGAAACTAATGGGGATTGTACATTCAGGAAGTAGAGGAGCCAGCTTCCTATGGGAGATTATTAAACCAAAACAACCAAACCCGTGGCTGTGGAGTTGATTCCAATTTATAGAGATGCCATGCATTACCAAGTAGAACTGCTCCATAGGGTTTTCTTTGCTTTAATTTTTACAGAAATTGACTGCCATGGCTTTCTGTCACAGCACCACTGAGTGGGTCTGGACCACCAACCTTTAGGTTAGTTTTTGTTGTTGCTGGGGGCTGTCAAGGAGATTCTAATAGTGACCTCATGTGACAGAGCAGCACTGCTCCATACAATTTTCTAGGCTCTAATCTTTACGGGAGCAGATTTACAGTTCTTTCTCCCATGGAGCTACGGGGTGGGTTAGTAGTTGAATGCAAAACCTTTGGAAGTTATAAAGAGTAGAAGCGGGTACAGAAGATGGCAAATTATGACTAAATATCTGTACCAGATATTTATGGTGTTGACAAAGAATATTAAATATACCATGGATGGCCAGAAGAATGAATAACGTGTCTTGGAAGTACTGTCAGAATGCTCCTTAAAAGCAAGGATGGTGAGACTTTGTCTCACATACTTTAGACATGTTATCAGGAGGGACAATCCCTAGAGAAGGACATCATGATTAGTAAAGAGAATCAGCAAAAAAAGAAGACAACTCTCAAGAAAATGGACTGACACAGTGGCTGTGACATTGGGCTCAAGCATGGCAGCGATTCTGAGGATGGGGCAGGACCGGGCAGTGTCTTGTTCTTGTTGTGCCCAGTTCTTGAATCCCCAAAAACCACCAAGGAGCCAATTCCACTGCAAAAGCATAGGGGTTGTTTATTCAAGCTCCAGCCCGGACCCTCAACTGTCACCTACGCAGCGGTTCAGGACTGAGAGCCCCGAACTCAGGGGCAGTGGGGTTTTTATAGGGTTCCCGACAGAAATGAGGAAGTCTTAATTAGAAAATTACAGGATTGGTTGACATCTTTCAAGTTGCTAGTTGTCTTCTTTTGATTGGCTTTGTCTAGTGGCCTGAGGCTGCAATGGTTACTTTAAGCTTTGTACTTTTTTGTCGTTCCCTGATTGGTTGTTACTAAGGGGATACGGGGGGAAGGGTAGTCTTTGCAGTTTTTCTAGTAACTGAAGCATGCAGTACATGCCAAAGTTTCTTGTACTAATGGCTACCTCCTTAAAGCGGTTACATACTGAGTATGGGGCATAATTTTAAATTATGTCTTTGCATTTTCACATCTTACAGTTCTGTCATACAGAGTCAGTATGAGTCAGAACCGATTTGGCACACCTAAAAACAGCTGTCCCAGAAAGTCTTAGAAGAGAAAAGGCTAGCCCCACTAAGACTGAAAGTATGGTTCTGAGTTGAGAAAGTAGAGAAGAATCTGAGATGCTTTTAGGGGGTCTACCAAAACCCAGCTCACTGCCAACAAGTCGGATCTGACTCATAGCAACATCTCCTTGGGTTTCTGAGGTGGTATCACTGTGGAAATAGATCGCCTAATCTTCCTTCCGAGGAATGGCTGGTGGGCTTGAAATGTCAGCCTTCTGGTTAGCAGTCAAATGCCTTAGGCACTTCACTACCAGAGCACCCTCAAGGGGTCTAGTATTGTTAAAATTGGGTTTATCTTATATATACTTGTCCTAGGCATGAAGTATTCATGGACAGAACTGAGGAAGTATGTCCCTGTGTATTGAGGCAGGAGCTGGGAAATACCACAACCACTCCATTCCTCACCCCAATTCCTAAGGGGACCACTCACTTAGCTGTGTCAAACTGAATGGTGACTAAAGGTTACTTGAAATTCTGCAGGACCAAGAATTCAGGTTTCTATGCATCTATGGAGCCCTAGGAGTTATGAGTCTATGTATGTGAAACCGTGGTGTGTCTGACTTGGAAGCTTGTTTTCACTTGGTCATACATACTTTAGAAGCATATCATTCCCATCAAGATTCTCAGTCCTTAAGAAAATCCCAACATGGCCAGAATCAGATATACTATATCATGTACTACGGAACCTTGAAAAACTATTTTGGCATCTTCTCAAAGTATTTCCCTTTCTTCTCTTTCTGCCTAAGTTTTTCTGCCCATTTAACAAGCATCTTCAGAGGAAAAGAACTGAGTACAAGCATTTGTTTATAGCACCCTGAATCATCAGTGTTTAATAAATACTAAATAATATATTTAGATTTGCTAAATATGGGCAACAGTTGTCACTATAGATCATAAATCTTCTCTATACAAAGATATCATTAGATTTGTTCAATGCTGAGATGACACTACTGATATGTTTCTTCAGTTGTGAAATGAATAATTACAGAAGAGAATTACCTGACAATCACATATTCTGAGGAGCACTGTCATATTGCCTGGTCTTGTTTGTGTCTGGATTCAATATTACATTTACAGTGTCTATTTCTCTTTCTATTCATTTCCAAGGTCATATTTTCCTTCAAATGTTTGCTTGAGATGTTGAGTCTGACAGGCTGTGCGTGTGTGTGTCCATGCCCATGTAGGGATGGAGAATAGGTAGGGATTAAATAGTTGATCTGTTTCCAAATGTAATTTAAAAGACCTGTTATTTGTGATCCTAAAGGCATAGATAAAATGAATTTCAGTAAACATCATGTGTCCCAATATGTTCAGCAGTGACAGAAGTCCCTTACATCCAAAGCCAGACTTACAACAGCAAGACTTAGGAAAACAAAATTCTGAAATAAATTTTTTTCAATTGTCTACATGCTTTGTAAGTTTTGTAAGTTTCTCCTTCCCTCAAACTACTTGTTTTTCTTTGATTTTTTTTAAAAAAGTGACATTTAAAAGATAACTTTGCACAAGAACTTTGCTTATTTTCCTGCAAAACGACTCTTTCTTGTCATGAAAATTGCTGGGGGGAATTTACAAAGTAGTTACACACACACACAACTACTACTATGGATTTTCAGGAGGGAAAACTGCATTTTTACTATGTCTTGTCAGGCCTGGAGCTCCCAAAACAGCTCTGGCAGGGTTGAGCTCTTTTGTCTTTTGCATCAATAACAGAATCATTAGCTACATACAATTGGAGTACAGACTGCTAGAAGAGGTAGAAAGAATATGGTTCACTTTTCCAAACACAGGTGGAGGACATGACTGCGTTTGTAGAAAGCTCTCTGCCTAAAACTCTTTGCCTAAGGCTCTCTGCCTTGGGAATCATGGAACCTTAACAAGAGGGTCTGGCAGAAACCGACTTCCCAGTGACTGCCTGTACTTAGTTCAACAGAGTGGCACTCTCACTTCAAATAACAAAAGAGGAGAGCACAGATGTTCTGATGCTACCTTACCAGGTTCTGTGGGGCTCAGTGGGAGCTTTTCCTTCCTTTGGACTCCAGCTTCAGAGGGAATAAGGCAGGTCCTTGGTGTTAGAAAAAACTTTGTTTCATAGAGCTAAAGTCTACAGGGGAGCAGGGTAGGGAATATGAACACTATGGCAACACAGAAAGACATTCACTGATCTGTCAGTGAAGGGAACAGTTAGCAAAGCAGTAATTCCACTCCTACCTCGTCAGCTTTTACCTCAGAAACCATGACTCACAGATTAGGTGACTAGATCTCTTCAGACCTTTTCCATCTGTCCTGACACTCCAGCCATTCTTCCTGGTTGACACTCATAGACTAATAGTGATGCTCAACACTGGAAAAGAAAAAGGAAGACAAAGAGAATACTTGAGTTCATTTGTAGGTAGTGCTGCTGAGCTAAAGTTAGGGATTTTATTCTCAAGATTAGCACAAGAAAAACAATGTATCTTTTTTCTTTTTCATGATATTGTGGTTTGGGGGAAGGTTTGCACAGCAGTTTATGTTCCCTTTCAACAATTTCTACACAAATTGTTCAGTAACCTTGGTTACATTTTTCATAATGCATCAACATTCTCGTTATTTCTATTCTGACTATACCATTTCTATTCATCTAGTTTCCCTGTCCTTTTATCTTCTCATCTTCATTTGAAAGTAATTGTCATCGGTCTAATACAGATGATGTTTTCAAGAGTCACAGTACTCACAAGTGATATTCTTTATTTTGTAAATCAATCTATTATTTAGTAAAAAGATGACCTCAAAGGTTTGTTTTGGTACAAAGTTTCAAGTCTCAAGACAATAGTCATGAGGGTCTTACTAGTCTCAACCAGTCCACTAAGTCTGGGCTTTTTAAGAATTTGAGGTTCTGTTTCACATTAGAAAAACAGTATCTTAATATATAGGGAGACTAGTATTATACATCATAAAATCTGGTAAAAAGTAAGGGTGGTGAGGAGAGAAGGAAATGAATCAAAGGGAAGTGACCATTGAAAAATTTACTTTATTGTTTTAACAATAGCCACATGTTCTTCTTATGGATGGCAGTGATTTCCTTTATTCATACTTATATTGGATCGTAGACTAAAAATCAACATTACTGAAAGTGAAGAAATAGAATTTGCACAAATTTCAAAAGAAACAGCATTTTATTGTTCATAATAAATGACTTTGTCTAAACATTTTAAGGGAGCTCTGGTAGCATAGTGGCTAAGACACTTGCCTGCTAACTAGACGGCTGGCGGTTCAAACCCACCAGCCACTCCCCGGAAGGAAGGTTGGGCAATCCTACTTCCGTAGTGATACTGCCTCGGAAACCCAAGGAGGGGTCGCTATGAGTCGGGGCCGACTCTACGGCACATAACAACAACAACAACAAACATTTTAAAGAGCCTGTGACATCATCAAAGCAAAATGTTCACCCACTGTTTCCATGCATCATTCTTTCAAAGCTTATGTTGTTTAGTTATTTCTTTGTACCTTTTTGACTTTCTTAAACTGTGGACTTTTGTGTCAAAAATATTAAATTCACAATAGAACTGAATCAGGAAGCTTTGTATCCCAGTGCGAGAGCTACCATTTCTCACTTAGGACAAGTGACCCAGCTTTCTGGGGCACCTACCATTCTAATTGTTAAACATCCATGACAGCAAAGGCAAACAGCTGATGATCTCACAGGAACACGGTCAGATTAGAAAGGATTTACCCTGAGGCTTAACCTGGATTGAGAGCGGTAGAATTCAGTTAGTCCCAGCTCCGCCCTTAACTGGCAAGGTATTTAGTTGACTAAACATCGAAATTCTCATTTTTAAAATGGATAAAATCAGTCTACTTGATTTCCAAGTTCTTTGTGTCTATATCTAAAACCCAAGAACTTCCAAGATCATAATTGTCACTGATTTCAACCAAATCAGACAAATAGAAGAAAATAAAATTCTGAAAAGCCAAAGGTCAATGCTAAACTGATACCAAACACTCCTGGTTCCAGAAGCCCCTCTGCCCAGTTTTGAAATGATTGTCCTGATGCGAGAAATTCAATGTCAAGAATATATCTGCCTTTGCACTGTGTCAAATTTAGAAGGTTTTAATGTATTTGTATTGAATTCTCTGTTCCTGTGCCCCTTGGTGCAGTTACAAGCAGGGTATTGATTGAGGCTTTCAGAAAACGGAAGGGGAGAAAAGAGGCTTTTGTTCTCCCACTCAAGTGCCTTTAAGTCCTGCTTTCACAAGCGACCTTCCTGCTTTTCTCTGTCTGCTGTCCAAGTGGAAATAAGGCATTTGTATCAGAACAGACAATTCTTTTACTTGGCCCTAGATTTCTGAAAAAATAAAGTGTTATTTGCAAAATGGAAAAGACAAAAAAAGCAAATCTACCCTGATAAACTTGTTCTTATCCCAGACTGAAAGCATGCCTAACAAATGAAAGGAGTTGGTATGATTTAGTGTAATGCCAGCAGCAAAAACACAACTGTAAATTATTCTTTTCTAACCTGCTCTCTGAGGCTCAATTTGCTGTTTTGCTGTCTGCATCTTTAATGATGGTTGATACATCCCCTGGGAAGGAAAGTACTGATCTCCTCTATCTTGATTTAGCAGCTGGGTTGATGAATATGTGAGTGTGTGTGTGTGTGTGTGTGTGTGTCATTTAACAGTCACCAAAATCAATGAAAGCAAGAGGGAAAGAGGGTGGGGAAGAAAACTTTAGGTCCAACTGGCCACAAGTTATAAGTAATTTCCATATACAAACAACTCTCTCATCTTAATTATTACTTAATCTGTTTTGGACTTAAAAAGGAATACTGATACATATGGCAGTTTTGGTTTTTTTTCCCCTTTATTTTGCTCTTTTATGATCAGATCAATTCTATATTTTTGTAGTAATCTGAAACATAAATTCTTTGACAAACCAAATGACACCTTGAACAAAATGGAGAGGATAAATATAGCTGAGTTATTTGCACACAACCCAGGGTGGCATCCTGAGACTTTAAATGGTATAATATTAAATCCTTCAACTCACAGATGTGACCCTTGAAGCCTATGGAGATGTAGTGATTTATCAAGGCCACGCAACTGAGACAAGCTACAGAGTTGGGAGTCAAGAAAGACTTTCCAGGGATAAGATGACAGTCTAACTGAAGAATGTTGTTGTTGTTGTTATTTGCCATTGAGTCGGCCCCGGCTCCTAGTGACCCCTCCTTGGGTTTCCGAGGCAGTATCACTACGGAAGTAGGATTGCCCAACCTTCCTTCCGAGGAGTGGCTGGTGGGTTTGAACCGCCAGCCTCCTGGTTAGCAGTCAAGTGCCTTGGCACTATGCTACCAGAACTCCTAACTGAAGAATATATAGAAATAAATCAGAAAAGAAAAGCTGTCAAACTTCCTTCTAATGCAAAGGTGTAAAGACACTAAATATCATGGGTTGTTTGTAAACAAAGGTAGAAGACATTGCTCATCACACCTGCATGAGAGCAAAGCTTTTTTTGGGGGAAAAAAATGTATAAGAAAAGTCATTTACAAATGGATAGTGTAGTGCCTAAGGCACTTGACTGCTAACAAGAAGGCTGGCTGTTCAAACCCACCAGCCACTCCTCGGAAGGAAGGTTGGGCAATCTACTTCCATAGTGATACAGCCTCAGAAACCCAAGGAGGGGTCGCTATGAGTCGGGTCCGACTTGATGGCACATAACAACAACAACATCAAATGTTGAGCAAGAAGTCAAATCTTATAATACCACTTGACAGGAATAAATATATAACCTTACATGTGTGTTCAAAAAGCAAACAATGAAATATTCTCCTAGAGGATGAGCTAGACATCAATCAACAGTGACACATGTTCTAGAAGAACATAATTTAAATTATTCAAATGTTGCTGCATTAAGAGATACAGAACCAAAGAATGTCTGCCATGAACAATTTCCTCTTTTAAGATCTATTTATATGGGATCAAATCGACATTAGCAACTTGAAAGACCAGATGGGAAGCTTGAAGGGCAGTGAGTCGACATTAATAGGGAAGAGCAACTCACAATAAGAGGGCGAGAATGGTGGCACAATTTAAAGAATGTAACCAATGTTGTTGAATTATGCATGTAGAATTGTTCAACTGGTGTCTTCTGCTGTCTATATTCTCAAAAACAACAACAAAAAAAATAAAATGAATTATATATTAAAAAAAAAAAAGAGAGAGACATAAAGACTTCTGAGATGGGGGAAATGCAATTCCTAGTGAGATGTGCTAAGGAAAATCCAGAGAAACTAGAACACAATCAAGGAAATGTTATGAAGATTGTGGATAAACTTGAAACCAAGCAATCAAAGGACATCTGGTGGCAGCAGACACAGGCCCCAACATGTACACACCAGATGTCTCAGCTAAGTAGTTTCCCACTCCGTGATTACTCTGTTTTCAGGGGTGGCAAGTAGGTTTCACTTTGCTGCATGACAAATATAGTCAACTGGTTGGTACTTCCTAGAGCAGTATGACAAGGGTTCTGAGATTTTATGCAACTTCAGCAAAAAAATCAATTAGCAATATCTGCTATGGCCATGGGTGGCGGGGGCAAGCATGATGGCACTTAACCTAGGTACTGGCCCTTTCTGTCTGATCAGCTATATCCTTTATTCAGCAGATATTCAGTTCTGAGCTTTGGGCTCTCCTTCATGTCAACCTTACAGTGGCCTCCTCATAAGAACTCTGGTAAATCCTTCTGGAAAATAGCCAGGCCAAAATGAGACCATAAAGCCACCTTAACGAGCACCACTGAGCCCACAAATGAAGATTAAATTCTGCTGCTCTCCTTCAGTGCCCTTCAAACAAATTAGAAGAAGAATGTCTGAGCTGATGCCACATGTAAATTGTCTTTCTGCAGACAGTAGGCACTGAATTCTAATAAGTCTTCCCAGTCTCAGTGAATGTACCCAATGAGATCTAGCTTTAAGAGGCAAAGAATGCAATGCCTTAAATAAAATAGGTAAGAGAAGTTCTGTTCCTTTAGTGGTCCCTCTGATGCCTCATCCCACTTCTTTCCTTTCCTTTATCTTGAAGCTCCTAGGCATCCACAAAGTTCCAATGGACTTGATCTTGAGGAAGCATTAAAGGAAAGTGTCATGGAATGGTTCTGTGACTGATAGGTTTCTAAGGAGAGTAGATATTATGAAGAATTACACTTCTGCTCTCCTTATCATAATGAAGCCTGCTTAGTATTATGGAATGAGTTGCAAAAACCAGGATTAGAACCCCAGTTTTGTCACATTAAATCTCAGTGCCTAAGGCATTTGAGTGCTAACCAGAAGGCTAGTGGTTCAAACCTACCAGCCACTCCTCGGAAGGAAGGTTGGGCAATCTACTTCCATAGTGATACCACCTCGGAAACCCAAGGAGAGGTCGCTGTGAGTCAGATCCGACTCGATGGCAGTGGGTTTCGTTTTTTATTAGAAACTGAGACATAGGAAAACTAACCTCCGGTATATTACAGGGTTTTCTTAAATAATGAATTATAGGATGACATGATAAATCTTTTTAAATTGATTTTGCCTAGTTTTAAGGTAATGGGTGATAGTTGCAAAAAAAAAAAAAAAAATCAGAAAATATACAAAAATATAAAAAAGATAATTAAAGTCACCTTTCAGCCCACTCTCTAGAAATAACCACTATGATATTTCAGTCCATATAACTTACTGAAAACTAATGAGAGTAGATGGTACATATACACTTACACACACACACACACACACACACAAGGGTACAATGAATAATAAGTATCTTCTGCCACAGAACCCAGAAGTAACTAAAATCCCAAGAATATGAGAGACAACAAATAAAACAGCTTCTGGTTTAGCCTTCCAAGTGTTTACTATGCAACTATAAGCATTATATATAAATTCATATATATTATAAATAATAGAAAAGCACTGGAAAGTACTTTTCTTTAACTTTAGCAAACACACCATATAGCAATACCATGATATTTTTACTGATTAGAAGACAGAGAGATTGAAGAATACTATTAGACTATTGAATCTCTACCAGAGACCACAGAAGTTTCTCAAGTTGTTTATGCTCATTTGGACCTAGGCCTCAAATCTCTAACTGGTGTCCTATTTGGCACAGCACATGTTGTACCACATGCTGTACACTACAGGTAAGTCAAGCAGCCTTCTCCTCAGACTCTTTCCTCTAGAATCATCTGATCAGGCTTCTTAGATCTCAGCATTCAGATAGTGAAAGGTACAAACAAAACAAACCTAAATAAGAAGATAATAAGAAGGTCAGGTAAGACCTGATGAAGATTAAAGACTACTTTCTGGTATGGATTACATCCCAACATAAAGAAAATGAAAATCCTCATGAGTGGTTCAATAAGCAGCATCATGATAAATGGAGAAAAGACTGAAGATGTCAAATATTTCATGTTACTTGGTTCCACAATCAACACCAATGGAAGCAGTAGTCAAAACATCAGACAATGTTTTGTACTGGGCAAATCTGCTGCAAAAGACCTCTTTAAAGTGCTGAAGAGCAAATATGTCTCTTTGAAGACTAAGGTAAACCTACCCCAAGCCATCATATTTTCAATCACTTCATATGCTTGTGAAACCTGGACAATGAATAAGGAAGTTCGAAGAAGCCTTGATCGTTTTCAGTTGTGCTGTTGGTGAAGGATGCTGAAAGTACCATGGACTGCCAGAACTAACAAATCTGTCCTGGAAGAAGTGCAGATGGTATGCTCCTTGGAGGCAAGAATGGTCAGACTTTGTTTACCTACTTTGGTCATGCTGTCCGAAAGGACCATTCCCTGGAGAAGGATATCATGCTCGGTAGAATGGAGGGTCAACAAAAAAGAAGGTTCTCAGTGAGGTGGATCGACACAGTGGCTGCAACAATGGGCTGTGGTATAGCAAGTATTGTGAGGCTGGCACAGGACTGGGCAGTGTTTTGTTCTTTTGTACATAAGGTCACTCTGAGTTGGAGCTGACTGGATAGCACCTAACAACAACAACTGGAGAAAGTGTTAACTGACCCAACTATAGCTGACTTATGGAGGGGAAGAGAGCACCACATTCATGTTTTAGATAAAATCTTTTCCTTTCTCCTACTTAAAGATCCTCTCTTGATCCTCATTGTTCAATCATGAGTCCCTGAGGTATCCTTTTATTCCTTTATTCATATACAACTTCTTCATTTTTAAGAGGGAGAGGGGAGTAAGCCTTGAGCTCCACCTAGAGATTAATCAAGATAGGAACCTTGATGCTAATACAACTGTTACAATCCACTTCAGTCCACAGATAAATTCCTTGAGAGTAGAATCACGTTCTCTGACTGTCAAATAGAATCAATTAGCCAATGAAGTTATAATCATCCACAAGGGGCTTCCTAATTAGGAATAAGAAGTTAAGTTCAGTGTTGTTCCTCAGCACTGACCCTGACATACTGCAAGATTAATAAATTCTTAGAAAGCAGCGACACTGACCAATTAAGGCCACACGGTCATCTACCCAACCAAGAAAGTTACCAACACATATTTGCCATTGATTTTTGAAAAACAGCTTTAAATGGGAAAAAAAAAATGGAGTCAGTGAAATGAAATTGTAAGCAGAGTTGCCTTATTAGGCACTAAAGGCATCACCAACTGCCATTGAGTCAGTTCTGAGCCATGGTGACTCTATGTGTGATCCATGTGGTTTTCAATGGCTAATCTTTCAGAAGTACAAGTCCTAAAGAAAAAAAAAAAAAACTCACAGCCATCAAGCCTGTGCCAACTTACAGCAATCCCTCCTTGGGTGTCCAAGGTGGTATCTCTACGGAAGTAGATTGCTCAATCTTCCTTCCAAGGAGTGCCTGGTGGGTTGAACCACCAGTGTTCTGGTTAGCAGTCAAATGCCTTAGGCACTATGCCACCAGACCTCCTATCAGTCTTATGATGTTCAAATTATTTGTAACTATTGCTTCTCTTGTTTCACCACTAGATTTTAAGCATATGCACCTTGTAATACCATACATCCTCTGAACAATCATTCATTTACCACAAAATTAAATACCATGCTGGTCACATGGAGATTCCTCAGTGATGATGTTTCAATTGAATCATATGAATTTTAGTTGCAATGGTAGAGTGATGGGAAAAATATTTGGGGTTTTATCCTAGAGACATTGTAGGGTGTGTTGTTGTTGGGTTAGTATGTGCCGTCGAGTCATCTCTGACTCATAAAAACCCTGATCGTCCAATCTTCCTTCCAAGGAGTGGCTGGGGAATTTGAACTGCCAACCTTCTGGTTAGCAGTCAAGTGCCTTAGGCACTACACCACCAGAGCTCTCTTGTAGGTATGAACACCCTAAAATGAAATGGCAGGAAAGTGAGGCTTCTTCTAAATAATAAAATAAATATCCACTTTTTATTTAGTTCCTACTTTCAGCTAGGCAGTATGTTATGTTCTCATACAGTTCTTCCAGATTAAGCATTAGTATCTCCATTTTAGAGATGATCCTTAGAGAAATTAATTAACTTTGTACAAGATTTTGAAACAAATAAATTATAGATTAGAATTTGTGGCCAAAAGGCTAGGGTTCATGCTCCTCCCATCTGTCTAAAGAAGGTGCTTCCTTTCAAAATGTGTTTGATTTTTCTGTTTACAATGAATAACTCCTCTGTTTTCAATGAAAGTGGCACCAGCAGTAGAGAGTAAATCATCAAATGATTTATTCTACTACATGAACCTCTATCTATAAAAAAGTACATCTCCTCTTTGCTGGCACTTTTAGACAGTTAAACTCATTCTGAAAACACTAAATCTTTAGGGCTTCCCTTCCCAATCTCATCACTGTCCAGGCTGGGAAGTACCCCTTGGTGATGATCTAAGTAGAGGTTCTGGAAATGCGGTCACTAGTTAAGCAGAACAACATCTAATAAATTTATATTTTTAGGAGTGCAAATTCTAGGGTCCAGCTGCAGATCTACTAAACCAGAAACACTGGTGGTGGGGCACAGCAATCTGTGACTTAACAAACCCACACGTGATTCTAAGAATCCCTGGGTGTGCAAGCAGCCAGCACACTTGATTGTTTGGAAAGTTTAGAGATTGAGTACCCCCAGAGGTACCTTGGAAGAAAGGCCTGACAATCTACTTCTTAAAGAATCAGCCACTGATGGTGGGACTGCAAAATGGTACAACCATTGTGGAAAATGGTATGGTGTTTCCTTAAAAAACTGAAAATACCATTTGATACCATTCAAATACCATTTGAACCAATAATTCCATTACTAGGAATATATCATAAGTAGGTGAGAGACAGGACATGAACAGACATATATGCACACTCATGTTCATCACAGCATAATTCACTATAGCAAAGAGATGGAAACAACCTAAATGCCCATCAACGGATGAATGGATAACCAAACTATGGTACATTCATACAATGGAATACTATACTACATTAAAGAATAATGAAGAATACAAAAATCATCTCACAACCTGGATGAATTTGGAGGACATTATGCTGAGTGAAATAAGTCAATAGCAGAAAGACAAATATTGTATGAGCCTATTATTGTAAAAAGTCAAGGAAAGGTTTACTTAGGAAAGGAAACTCACTTTGTAGGTTACCTGGGATAGTAAGGAAGGGGAGGAAAAAATTTGAACTAGATGGGGGTCACATGTTGATTTGGGTGAGGGGAGGGATGGTATGGAAAGAGTCTATGACTGGCATGATGATACTGGGCAAAGGAAGGACACTTAAAAGTGCACATAAAATACAACAAAAGAGGCAAATAATAGTATATGAGATATCCTTCTGTAAGTTTCCACGCAGAAAGAATTTATCAAGCCCGTGAATTCAGATGATTAAAAAAGGTCAAATCTAATTTTTCTGTCACTTTGTTCTTCTTTTTTTTTTTTTTAATTTTCAACAAGACTCATTCCATCAAGATGCCCATGTAAAACAAAGGACCCCTGCTTTACCCTAAAATCAAAAAACGAACAAACCCACTGCCATCGAGTTGATTCTGATTCATAGCAACTCTGTCTGGGCTTCCAAGGCAGTAAATCTTTATGGAAGTAGATTGGTCAGTCTTACTTCCGCAGAGTTGCTGGCAGGTTTGAACCACCAACCCTGTAGTTAGCAGTCAAATGCCTTAGGCACTATGCCATCAGAGCTCCTTTTGCTTTTTTTTTTAGACATTCAACAGGACTGTGATTCCCTCAAGATGCCGATGTAGAACAAAGGACCCCTGCTTTATCCTATGAAGAAATTAATGGTCCAAAGTCATGGATATCTATGAGTTCACACACACACACACATAGATATGCACCAAGGGAAAACTGATGAGGTAGACCAGTGATCCTGCTATAACTTTGAGAACCCAGGAGTGGTACTTTAAAAAATACTGTGAAACTGTCTTCACCTGCATCTTTATAGAATATACAGTGCTTTGGGCTTTGTACCATTGGCTTGCTATGTCATTAAAGGGATGTGTGTAGCCTTAAATACTTCGTAGTGATACTGCCTCGGAAACCCAAGGAGGAGTCACTATGAGTCGGGGCCGACTCGATGGCAATTAACAACAACAACAACAACATCATCCTCATTCATAAAATGTGAAAGTGAAAAGTTATTGGACAGTCCAATATGCTGACTATTGTAATAAATGCTTCACAGACATTCACACATTAATACCTAAAACAACCCTTTGAGCAAAGTATTACAATCCCTATTTTATAGGTGAGAAACTTAAAAATTCAAAGAGGTTGGTTTGCATATGTTAAGCCAAATGTCTGAGATCACACAAGTATATAGCATTTCATTTTCATCTGTGACTCTTAAACACAATGTTCATCTAAAAGTTCTTCTACTTCCATCATTCCCTTACCCAAAGACTTAAATATGTATTCCCCACACTGCCTGAAGTTTTTTTCTTTTCAGTTGGTAAAAATGGGTGGTACAAATGAGTTATTGGAACTGCAAGTATAGCTGAGAGGTCACACCATAAGATGTGAAAGTTCCAGACATTTTGAAGCTATGCAAAAATATGGGTATTTTGATAAATTATGATATGATTTAATAATATATTATTTGAAAAATTATGATTAATATATGTAATACATACTTTTATATCATTTATGGAAACCTCCTTATGGAGTTTAGTTCACTTTGCTAGGTTAGACACATACAAATATAACTTTATGACGATTTCTGGTAAGATGGAAGAATAGTCACAGAAGATTCACAGACCCTCTTCAACAAAGAAAAGAGAAACCAATTGACAGAGATAAGAAGATAATCCGGGAGCCCTGAGATTTGAAAGGAAGTATATAGAAGTGGATTAGACACCGATTAGTGGAAAAACCTTAACAAAAATAGAACCTAAGAATAGGCTCCATTTGCCAAGGACAGCAGGGACATATGGGAGGCTGATGATGGGAAAGGCAGGTGGTGAGTGTATAAGTATTGCCAACTAGTGAATAGGGGAGCATAGCACAGTACCCTGCTTACATAGATAACATACAAATAAAACAAAGAAAATGAAAATCATGGGCAAGTCACTACAACATACAATCACCAATTAAATACAAGCACAAAAATGTCACAATGCCTTGGAGACAACAGAGCACCATAGTCCACACAAAGATGCAAGCTAAGCCAGGAGAAACAAGGAGCCAGGATACAGACCCAAAACACATCCCTGAGGATGCAGTAGCATTGGAACTCCCTGATAAGGAATTCAAAAGAATTATATTTAGGCACTTTCAATGAATTGAGAGACACATCAAGGAAAACACTGACAAAACAACCAATAAGACTAAGCTCAGATTTCTCAGCAGAAACCATGCAGGTGAGATGCTATATAAAAACCCTGAAAGAGAAAAATTTCCAACTAAGAATTATGTACCCAGCAAAATTGTCCCTATAATATGATGGTGAAATTAGGACATTTCCAGATATGCAGAAATTAAAGGAATTTGTTAAAACCAGACCAACCTGACAAGAGATGCTAAACGGAGTCATTTGAACAAAGAACCAACACCACCAAACAACTGACCATTAACACACATGATGACATGATGACATAACCCAGAAATCAACCCAGTTATGGAAGTATCCAAAGTAAATAAGCCTGCAAGATTGTAAACAGGGAACCAGAGACATCAATTGACAAATGAGGACAACTACAAACCAAAATGAGGGAAAAGTTGTGTAGTTGCAGAACTTCTAACTGGTAGGGAAATCAAGACAACTAGGAGATAGAACAGATTGTTCTAAACTTGGGAAGAAAACTATAAATCACAGGCTATCCTTAAAGAAAAATGATAAACCTTCACATCAAAATAAAAAAGAGGACCAGCAAAAATATTTAGCAAACACTAAAACAATAGCAATGAAGGAAGAGATAATATGATTCATAAACAAAATGAGCTCAGCACAGAAAATTATATGGAACAAAGAAATCAACACCAGGAGAAAGCACACAACAAAATGACAGCAACAAATTCATACTTGTAGATAATTACATATCTGGCAAAAGGCTTATCTCTAAGATTTATGGAAAACTCCGATGACTCAACAACAAAAAGACAAAGAGTCCAGTTGGAAACTGGGGAGAAGACATAATAGACACTTCAACAAGGAGGATATTGAGGTGACCAGCAAATACATGAAGAGATGCTCATGAGCTCTGATTGACCGTCAGGGAGAGGCAAATCAAAACAATAACGAGATACAATCTCACCCCAGCACTGATGGCAAGGTTCAATGAGACAGAAAATAACAAATGCTGGTGGGAAGATGGAGAGATTGGGACTCTCATACACTGCTGGTGGGACTGTGAAGTGACACAACCACTGTGGAAAGCAGTATGGCTATTCCTTAGAAATCTGGAATTGGAGATACTTTTGACCCAGCAATCTCCTTACTAGGTATATCCTAGAGAGGTGAGAGTCAGGACAGGAACAGATATATGCACACCCATGTTCACTGCAGCGCTATTTATAACAGCAAAAAGATGGAAACAACATACTTGCCCATCAACGGAAGAGTGTATGATGAAACTATGGTACATACACACAGCAGAATGCTATGCTTGCTGTTGTTGTTGTCAAGTGCCATCAAGTCGTCTCTGACTCATAGTTATGCAGCACTAAAGAATAATGTAGAGTCTGCAAAACACCGCATAACATGGATGAAGTTGGAGGACATTGTTGTTGTTATATGCCATCGAGTCACCCCGACTCATAGCGACCCCTCCTTGGGTTTCCGAGGCAGTATCACTATAGAAGTAGGATTGCCCAACCTTCCTTCAAGGAGTGGCTGGTGGGTTTCAACCGCCAGCCTTCTGGTTAGCAGTCAAGTGCCTTAGGCACTATGCTACCAGAGCTCCCAAAAAGTAATAATATAGGGCTTTTTTTTTTTTTTTTAGTTGTTCTCTGGCTTAAAGTTAATAGTACAAAAAGTTCTTTAATGTCTTTATAATGGAAATACCTCGAAAACAGAGCCTATACCTTCCTTTTTTAGTATTCCTACAATCTGTTGAGGTTAATAAATGTTTGTTTAATGATCTAATAAATAAATGAATGAACATACAAAGCAGATGATCTACTTCTCTGTCCCTTTAGTAACATTTTTAAGGTGAATTGGCTCAATCCAGTTATTTTCCCATTACAAAAATAAAGCAACTGATTTAAGTAAATACATTTTAATTGGGGAAGAGATCTTTCTGGAGCCTAGGCTGTAAGAAACAAGTTTCTGTATTACAGCTAAAAAGCACTAGGAGACAGTATGGACCCTGAAAGACCTGGGAGCAGGAGCAAGGGTTAGAGAACACCAAGGAACAGCAGAGTCTAACTCAATCTCAGGCCAGGCTGTCTATCACACTAGTGTGCTTTAAAGAGGCTATTCCACAGACAAGTATGTAACCAAAAAAGGGTCCAAAGCTATTTCATAAAGAAAGCCAGGCTCTAAAATCTCTGAGGCGAGGATGATAGCCATCCAAGGCAATGGTAGAATTCTCAGCTTTCATGTGGAGGACCAAGATCCTGGCGAAGAAACGTCAAGTACAACCACCAACCATCTCTTAATGGAGGCTTATAGATCACTGAGACACTGAAAAGATTTCAGAGGAACTTCCACACTAAGATGGACTAGGAAGGAAGGGTTGACAATCTACTTCTGCCAGTATAAATCCTATGTTGTTGTTGTTGTTATGTGCTGTCAAGTCAGACCCGACTCATAGCAACCCCTCCTTGGGTTTCTGAGGCAGTATGACTAAGGAAGTAGATTGCCCCATCTTCCTTCTGAGGAGTGGCTGGTGGGTTTGAATCACCAGCCTTCTAGTTAGCAGTCAAGTGCCTTAGGCACTACTCACAGTAATCTGGCCTGCAACAAATCATGGAAATGATGCAGGATTGGGCACCATTTTGTTCTGACATTCATGGGGTCACCATGAGTCAAGAAGCAACAGGATAGCCGCTAACAACAACATAGTCCCATGCACACCGTCAGTACTGAGTCAATGCTTATGTTTAATAATCACCATCACATCTATTGTTTACTAAGCACCCACTTTGTACCAGATACTAAAAATGCATTCCCTCCCACCTTATAAATTTTCAAGCCATGCTGTTTTTCAACTTAGTGGATTTCAACAGTTCAGCTTGAAGGCAGAAAAGAATATAATATGACCCTTAAATTTCATTAAAACAAAGTATATTCTGCAGTGTGTCCACGGCTAGAAAAATAACATCCAGCTCAGACTGATAACATAAATAATATTGGTTCATAATTACATGCTGCAAATTCTAGAAATGCCCTAATAAAATAGAAAGTAAAAATATATGCCACTTGCAGCATTAGTGCTCAGCATTTTGCCAGTGATATACAGGTTGAACAAATTAACACCAATGGTTTAGACACCCCAATGGGTTTGAGATCCTTTTTTGCACAAAATATGGATGATTTTAAAATAAAAACTCTATACTCAGAAGAACATGAAATGTGAGATCACGTAGCAAGCAGAGATCTACATTAAAGTGATTTTAAGAACGAAAAGCTTCATGGAAAATTTTGACACTGTTTACAATATTTTATTACATTCACCCCACCACAAGCTAAGTCACTCTCAGATATTCCAAGCATGGTAAGTTTTATGAAAAAGTCAAGTTATATATTTTTATGTGTCTAACCTAGAAAAGTGACCTAAAATCCATAAAGGGAGTAAAAATAATAATTGTTGTTAGCTGATGTTGAGTCTGTTACTGACACACAGCCATCCCATGCACAATGGGATGAAATTCTGTCCAGTCCTGCACTGTCTGCGTGATCAGTTGTGGTCAGACCAAACAATGATCATTACAGATAATTAAACTTGTCCCAAATATCCCCATAAAACATAACTTTCTCATGCCTTCAACCAGGATCTCACCCAGTTGAAGGAATGGAGACTTTGTTACAATAGCAAAGATGAGGGTAGAAATAGCCAGGACACAATGGTAAAAACTGACATAAAGCCACTATTATCATCCCAATCTAACAAATGAGGAAACTGAAATTTGTAGATGGGAAAGGGTTTACTCAAAAGCACATGGTTAAGATGGAAGGCAGACAAGATTAGACCTAATCAAGGAACACCATCCTGACCACTAACTCCTGGAAAATCAAAACCAGTTTCCAAGGTCCAGGAAAGAGATTGTTAAAGTGTTAATGAATAACCTACACGCTTCCAACATGCAGAGTTCAGGGAAGTTAGGGGAGAATGGAATCAAGACATTGTAGACATGAGTAAAAAACTCATCAACGTCAAGTTATTCATTTGTCTCCTTTCATTCCTCCCATCTTTTGCTGTCTCAACATCTCTCTCCCCATCCCAGTGGCACTGTCCCCACATACCTGGACATCAACCCCACAAGTTAGAAGCAGGACATATTAAAGACACAAAAGATAGGAGTGTGAAGAGAGATCCAGCTGTTATAGTTGTTGTTGTTAGGTGCCATTGAGTCGTCTCTGACTCAAAGTGACCCTATGCACAGCGGAACAGAACACCACCTGGTCCCACACCAGCTCCATGATCCTTGCTATACTTGAGCCCATCACTGCAGCCATTGTGTCAATCCATCTCGTTGAGGGCCTCCCCCTCTTTTATTGACCCTACACCGTACCAAGCATGACATCCTTCTCCAGGGAATGGTCCCTTCTGATAACATGACCTGTACACACTGTCTACTAGGCCTTGCTGATGTTCCCTCCTAGTGAAATAGTTCCTGATCTTTTCACTAGAAATACAGTCAGCAAAAAAAAAAAAAAGTTCGTGTTAGGATAATGGCTATTACGATTAGTTTCATTAGATGGGATATTGCGCAGTAATGTATCAGATAGTGTTTCTCTCCTTTCATAAGGTTTTCCCTGGCCAATTCTTTGAGAAGTGGATGGCCTCTTCCTTCTTGCTGGTCTGTCTCAGTCTGTAAGCTGGGCTGATACCGGTGCACCATGTGTAACACTGCTGGCATTTGAAACACCAGTGGCACAGCCTCAAGCCTCACAGCGACACGCAAGCCACCACAGTACGACAAATTGACAGACAAGTTTGTCTCTCTCAGCTCTTCAAAACCTCTCCACCCTCCCCTTACCTGGATCCCTGGTGCTGCTCACTCTGTCGTCCCCTCTGGCTTCTCTTTCCCCTGCTTTTGCCTCCTGGAAGTGGGGCCTGGGTCCTTCCCCTTAGCTGGATTCCTGCTGCTGCTCTGCTCTGTTGTGTCCTCAGGCTTTGTTTTCCCCCCACTTTCCTGCCTCTTGGAGGTGGGACCAGGGTCCCGCCCCTTACCTGGATCCCTGCCACTGCTCTGCTCTGTCGTCACCTCAGGTCTGCTTTCCCCTGTTTCATCTCATTTACTTTGGTCATGTTGTCAGAAGGGACCATTCCCTGAAGAAGGACGTCATGCTTGATAAGGTGGAGAGTCAGCAAAAGAGGGAAAGGCCCTCAACAAGATGGGTTGACACAGTAGTTGCGGTGATGGGGTCAAGTATAGCAGGGATCGCAGAGCTGGTGTAGACCAGGCAGTGTTTCATTCTGCTGTGCGTGGGTTGCTATGGGTTGGAGAGGACTCAATGGCACCTAACAATAACAACAACAGATGGGATGTTAGAGGAATAGAGTTCTTTAGTACATCAACTAGGGGCAATATAGGACAAAAATAGAAGCCCCCATCCTTGAGGCCTCTAGCGTAACAATCATTATGAGCTTGCAACCTAATTATTCCCTAATCTAATATTTTTATTCATTATACAAAAATTTTATTCTCACTCTACTTTTGGTGATCTCAAGTCATAAGGGAACAAAAGAATTGAAAATTACCCTGAAGCTCTTCCCTCAAATGGGACCCAATATTGCTAGGGGATTCAACTGGAGTATTTGGTGGTATGACGGTTAAAGCATTCAGCTGCTAACCAAAAAGTCAGCAGTTCAAACCCACCAGTACCTCCATAGGAGAAAAATGAGTCACTCTACTTCTGTAAATATTTAGTCTTGGAAACCCTATGGGGCAGTTCTACTCTGTCCTAAAAGGGTTGGTGAATCAGAATCAACTCTATGTCAGTTGAGTTTTTTTTTTTTTTTTTTTTTTTTTTGGCCCTCACTTGTCTAAAAAGTAGATGAGGAGATTTCAGGCTACATGCCAGTTACAGTAACAAAGAGAAAAAAAAAGGAAAGGAGTAGCATTATGGTATAAAATTATTGTTCTAAGCCCTGGCTGCACGAGAGAAAGACATGGCAAAAGGAAGAAGGAATGAAGGAAATAATTGATTCTTGACTTCCTGGGACACTTATTTAATTGGTTCCAGTTTGGGCCAGTGTATTGGGTATCTGGTTCTAATATAATGGCAGGATTGAAAACCACTGAAAGGAAACTACAAAAATAGAGTATTAGAAACCAGGAAGATATGGAGATATGAATTGGAGCTCACTATTTTATAAGTAAGAAGGCTGGTGGTTCAAATCCACTGTGTTAGACTGGATTCTCTAGAGAAACAAAACCAATACATCTTATGTAGAGAGAAAAAGGGAAAATCATCTTAGGAAAATGGCTCACACACTTATAGAAGCTGGCAAGCCCAAGGTTCTTGGATCAAACGTCAAGCTGGAGGCTTTTCCCAATTCATGCAGCTGCTGGGGCTGAGGAGCTCAAGGTTGGCAGGCAGTATACTGGCTGTTGACCTCAATGAATGACATGTCCAAGATCTCCAGGCCGAATGGTGGATTGTTCGCTCACAGACAGTTGTAGGCAGCACAATAGAATCCCGATCCACAGAAGAGTGTCTCTTTTTCCAGAAAGTCCATAAATATACTGGAAGCAGGCCACAACCCTAGAGAAACTCCCTTTCAATGGATTGGTTGCTCAAAACATGTACATCTGATCCCATCATTGGAACAACCCACATCACAATTGCTTAAACCACACAGAATTGCGGTCCAGCCAAGCTGACACACAGCTTGAAGTATCACACCCACCAGGCACCCCTCAGAAGGAAGGTTGGGCAATCTACTTTCAGTAATGATACTGCCTTGGAAACCCAAGGTGGGCTCACTATGAGTCAGATCCAACTCAACGGCAGTGCGTAGCGTGCATTATTTATCAGTAATGTAATCTCTCTGAATCTGTTTTCTATTCTATAATGTATAAATATTGTATTTATCATATAAATAACCATTGTAAATGGTGATAAATGTTAAGCACTATAAAATGAGTAAATTTAACCCTGGGGGACCTCAGTGTAAGGGAGAAATTACACTGCCACCTTAGAGTAAAGAGAGACCAAGGGAAAGCTTCTGGAGGTATCTGGCAATTTCAGCTGTGAATTTGGCTAGACTTTTCCTTGAGAAAACCTTGGCTAGATACTAAACCCAACTGAAATAATTGTGAATTTCAGAAAAGTCACAAATACATAAAGTTTATGGTAATGCATGTATAAAAACATTCAATTCCTTATATATTTCCTAGTCCTGAACCTAATTTCAGTCTCAAATGTCTCTATTCCTTAAAAAAAAAAAAAAAAAAAATAGTAATAATAATAGAAATATTATGTAGTGATTTTCAGGTGTCTTCAGTCTAATCTAAGAAAATGCAGTCAAAGTAGGCTTGAGGTAGGGAAGTTCAGATATTCCAAGTCCTGTGAAAGAATGGGTACAGGGAGGGGCTATATAACATTCAGTGGCAGAGTAAAGTAGTAGCTCCACACTATCATTGACCTCATGGTCTTCTACTGACAAGTAACTTGTCTTCTGTGATCTGCAATCTCTGCTACATCTGATGCTGATGTCCAATCCTGCCATGGCTTCCAGGCATCAGGTCCCCGTGTAGTTCACTGTTTCTTCCAAGTCTAAGCATCTTCAACTCTACTGGCTACTTTCATGCCCTTGTGTCATGGAGATGCTTGAGTATGCTCCCATTCCACTCTCGGTGTATAAAAGACTCAATGGACTGCTTGGGATTCTCATTCCTAGACACAATAAACCCCATAAATAGCTATGCCCACTGGCACAGAGCAGGGAAACCCTAATACTTTTTTCACTTTCTTGAACCTCAACCAGGGGCTTAGAACAGGTCCTTTCTGTCCACAAATTCTCTCCCAAGTGCTGCTGAGATTTCTATCAATTCCCTCCCCATAGTAAGTGCAGTTCTGGTGACGTAGTGCCTAAGGCACTTGACTGCTAACCAGAAGGCTGGCAGTTCAAACCACCAGCCACTCCTCGGAAGGAAGGTTGGACAATCTACTTTCGTAGTGATATTGCCTCGGAAACCCAAGGAGGGGTCGCTATGAGTCGAGGCTGACTCGACTGCACATAACAACAACAACAACAACAACAGTAAGTGGAGAGTCTGGCAGTGGAGAGGGAACAGGTACTCACTAGGGTCGAAGTTGTGGTCAAAGCCCCATCCCTTCCCAGATCCCAGCTCCAGCCCTTAACTTCCTTCCAAAAATGAAATAATGAGATAGTCTTATTTCTCACCCATTATACTCAAATATGCTAGTTAGAACACGAGTTTCAGTTTTTCATCCTAAAAAAAAAAAAAAGCAAAAGAAATGAAATAAGTAACAAAAATAAAATCTAGTAATGTACACACATACATACACACACAATCCTTACACTCAGGAAGATTATTGCTGCCCTGATATTCAAAAGCCAGGTTTTACAATTGAAGACAAATATTAAATTACTTCCTTCTCTATATATTAAGCAGTAACCTTACCCATAGGACAAGGCAGGGAAAAGGTATTACAAGGAACCTCCTTGCTTTAAAAAAAAAAAAAGAAAGTTAATATTGTTTTGAAATATTTCCAATTATACAAAAAAAAAAAAAAAAACCCTAGCAATCAAAAAGAAGGCAAAACATTTACATATTGTGATTCAACCTGTACAGTATTAACTCACTGAACACAATGTGACACTGAGCTGGGAAAGTAGTTAGTCCTTGACTAAGCCATATTTGTCTGTCTCCTCCACTACACCATTCTAACATCAATGATGTTCAGAATATTGAGTGAGGCTCAGTTATGCATAGAACTGTCTAAGTCCTGGTGTCCCCAGTGAGTCTTCTTGAAGATGGTTTTATCTCTCATATTTAAATCCTTGTCTTTCATGATTAAATAATCAGCTCATTGATAGCCACAGGGTGCCTTTCCCTTGGGACATTATAAAATAGCTACATGTGTCGGCCTGGAGACCAGGATAATTTTGTTCACAGGGAGAAAAGAACACTACGTGCTTGAGCTGTGACAGAACAAATGTTTGCTAATTTTCTGTTTGGGGATTTTCAGTTTTCCACTTGAGTTGCTCATGCTGAAATGAGAATTTTCACATTCTGGATATGCCATAATTTACTGAATTATACATTCAGTAATGACTCCAGATAAAGCCAACTGTAAAATTAGCCAAACATCCTTAGGACCCAAAATGAATACTCAAAACAATTGCTAATTGAGCTGTTTGGATCTTAAGTTCCCTCTTTCAGGAGCAGAATTCCTCAGTAAAATAGATCCACAAGCAACTTAAGACATGTGTCACCCATATGGTCTAGCCTAAGAGTTCCCCAGCTGCCCTGTTTCAGATTCAGTATTAAGTGCCAAAGTCTCTGAATAGTGCAAATAGTTAATGCATGTGGATGCTAACTGAAAGCTTAGAAGGTTAACTGCACCCAGAGATAGTTCTTAAGAAAGACCTGGTGATCTACTTTCAAAAAATCAGGCATCAAAAACCTGATGGGGCATAGTTTTATTCCGACACACATGGGTTTGTCATGAGTTGGGATCAACTTCATGGCAGTGGTTGTAGTGGTGCTGATTAAGTTCTAAGGATGAGACCTAGGTAGATGGGGTATACAGAAGGGCTACCAAACCTATAAGGAATAGTCACTAGACACTGTCGGAGAAGAAAATCTCATACTCTATTAGGAGTGAAATAAAAGGAATTATATTAAGGAATAATACAAGTCAAACTGGACAGAAGTAAAAATACAAAATGCTTCTCTGTTCAAGTGGAAAAAGAGGTCTATAGAGAGAGAAAGAACAAAGGAAATGTAGGAGGTTAATGATTGATTGCAGGTAAGATCAGCTTCAGCTTGAAATCTTTTGAAATGTAAAAGTCAGCCACTTAGTTAGAAAGGAATGAGTTGCCACTTAAGTGAGAGGCATCAGCTGGTCTGTTATACATGATTGCAGTCCTGAACACATTTTTTCCTGGAAAAAATTGTTTACATCTTGACACATTATTCCCAAATGGTTTACATCCCCAGCTTTTGTTTCCTGTGAATGCATGCTGGCCCCATCATTCTCATGCCTGAAATGAGTACCTCCAGTTTGAAATTTTCCTGTTTATATTTGCCCCTTTTGATCAAGTCTCCACTAGAGAGTGCTGATCACCAACAATGGATTGGTCTTTATCTGTAAAGACTTTGTTTTCTTAAAAACCTTTGGTTAAAAAAGTTATTGTTTTCACCTTGCTGAGCTAATGAGTCTCATTTCGGGGTGAGAAGGTTTTATAAAGAATATCTTACGGACAAGGCCACAATAGAGGAACACTTTTCAGACAAAACACAGTAACAGATGTTAAGAGGTCCCCCAAGGAAACAAAAGGGAGATGATTAAACAACATGATCATTGATGAAAGTCTATAAAATTAGCATTTTACCTGAAAGGTCAAATAGATTTGAAGTACATCATTTCATGAATGAAATGTGTTGAACTAAAGCATAACAGCATTTTATAATTGTAATAATAAAAATGAGGAGGAATATAAAGATTCCAAAATAAAGTAGCAATTTTTTCTACTATCCATCCCAAGAGGAAAACCAAACCAAACTAATTTCCATCAAATCAGTTCTTACTTATAGCGATCCACAAGGGTTTCTATGGAAGCAGACTGGCTCATGTTTCTTCCATGGAGCAGCTGGTGGGTTCAAAGCACCAACCTTCTGCAATCTTTTGCTAGCAGCCAAATGCCTTAACCACTACACCACAAGAGCTCTTTACTGGAAAACCAATTACTTATAATTTCAGGTGGGGCTCTGGGAGCATAATGTCTAAGGCACTTGACTGCTAACCAGAAGGCTGGCACTTCAAACCCACCAGTCACTCCTCAGAAGGAAGGTTGGGCAATCTACTTCTATAGTGATACCACATTGGAAACCCAAGGACGGTTTGCTATGAGTCAGGGCCGACTCGATGGCACATAACAACAACAACAACATAATTTCAGTTAAGGAAGGGATAGGATTTGTTGAAGTTCAACACTATGTGTTGCATATGGGAAATATAATGAGCCATATTAGCACTACTATCAGGAATACTCACCTCTTCTCTGTCACTTTGTCCTACTGTGAAGGCTTGCTGTAATGTTGGAAGCTATGCCACTGGTATTTCAAATATTTGCAAGGTAATCATGATGGACAGGTTTCAGCAGAACTTCTACACTAAGTTAGACTAAGAAGAAAGATCTGGCAATTTAATTCTTAATAAATTAGCTAGTAAAAGCCTTGTGAATAGCAGTGGAACATTGATATAGTGCTGGAGGATGAACCCCTCAGGTTAGAAGGCACTAAAAATACAACAGGAAGTGCTGCCTCCTCAAAGTATGGTTGAACTTAATGATGTGGATGAGACCTCCATTTGCTGATATGGCAAAACTCAAAATGGAAGAACTACCTGCAAAATCCATTAATAATTAGAATGCGGAATGTATAATGTATGAATCTAGGAAGATTAAAAATCGTCAGAAATGAAATAGAACACATAAAGTTCAATATCCTAGGCATTAGTAAGATTTCATATTACTTAGTTCCACCAATCAACACCAATGGAAGCAGCAGTCAAGAAATCAGATAATGTATTGCACTAGGAAAATCTGCTGCAAAAGACCTTTTTAAAGTGCTGAAGGGCAAAGATGTTTCTTTCAAGACTAATGTGTGCCTAACCCAAGCCATGGTGCTTTCAATTGCCTCATATGCATGTGAAAGATGGACAATGAATATGGAAGACTGAAAAGTTGATGCTTTCAAGCTATGGTGATGGCGAAGAATACTGAAAGTTCCATTGACTGCTAGAAGAACTAACAAATCTGTCCTATTAGAAGTGCAGCTAGAATGCTCCTTGGAAGTTAGAATGGCCAGATTTCCTCTCACCTACTTTGGTCATGTTGTCAGAAGGAACCATTCCCTGGAGAAGGATATCATGCTTGGGAAAGTGGAGGGTCAGAGAAAAAGGGGAAGACCCTCAACCAGATGGATTAAGGCAGTGGCTTCAACAATGGGCTTGGGTATAGCAAGGATTATGGGGTTGGCAAAGGACTGGACAGTATTTTGTTCTGTTGTACATAGGGTCACTATGAGTCAGAGCCAACTCGCCAGCACCTAACAACAAGAGTGAGGTGAAATGGACTGGTATTGGCCATTTTTAATCACACAACTATATAGTCTTTGCTGAAAATGACAAATTGAAGAGAAATGACATCCCATTCATCCTCAAAAAGAACATTTCAAGATCTATCCTGAAGTACAACACTATCAATGAAAGAATAATATCCATATGCCTACAAGAAAGACCAGTTAATATGACTATTATTCAAATTTACACACCAACTACTAATGGTATAGATGAAGAAACTGAAGATTTTTACCAACTTTTGCAGTCTGAAATTGATCAAATATGCAATCAAGATGCATTGATACAGAAGGCAAAGTTACACAAAACTTTCTAGTATAACCAAACACCTTGAGGGACTGAGTCACTGGAATTAAGAGTTTAAGACCATAGTCTCAGGGGACAGCTAGATTAACTTCCATAATATAGTCCATAAAGACAATGTTCTACATCCTACCTTGCTGAATAGTGATTGGGGTCTTAAAAGCTTGTGAGCAGCCATCTAAGGTGCTCATCTCATGTCTCAGCTTTCAATGATGTCTTTCCATGGATGGTGAGCATCATAAAAGCATCTAAGATGCTTGACCTGTGCCCATATATGTTTGTGCCTTGAAGACTATGAGATTCCTTCATAACAACCATGGAGGACTTGGTTTCATTCTTTCTGAACCTAATTCATTGTGCCAGCTAGAGACCTAATCTCTTATTTTGGATCTTAAATATACTAGTCTCCCCAATTAGCAAGTACACTAAATTGGCTACTGATTTTCCAAACTGTCTCAAGCGGGGTTATGCCAGACAGACAAGAACATGCATAATAAGGGACCAAAATATTTGTTCATGTAGTGAACATGTATTCCAGAAGGTAGTTTCACATCTCTTTTAGACATGGAATTCTCCATTTTATGACAATCACACAAACAAACTTTTACTGGCAAGAACAAAAAACAAAAAATACATAATAAAATGGGAAGAGCTATCAACACAAGGGAGTGGAGCTTGGATTCAAGAGGTTATTTACCTTAAACAATTCCTAGGAATTCACAGACCTGGAGACCCCAAAGCAGCTCAGCTGGTACTGTGCCCATATCTGAATGATGCCTTGGGGATCATAAAACATAATGCAACTTCCTTGTCTTGCTTCTGACACCAGAAATACCAAAGATGAAAGTCTCATTCTATGTTAGGAGTAAAAGAAAAATTTCAGTGAGGAATAATACGCTTTAAGCAGGGCAATGCTAAGGAAAAATAAAAAGCACGCCACCATTCAAGTGGAGAAAGAGCTCTATATACACAGAGAACAAAAGAAATGTAAGGGATTAATGACTGATTATGATAAGATTCACCTCAGCTTGAAGTCTTTTGAAATGTAAAGTTTGGCCACTTGGCTTGGAAGGAGTAAGTTACCACTGAGGTGAGAGTCATTGGCTAGTCTGGTTATATATGATTATAATCATGAACACATTTTTTTTTCCGTGAACACATTGTTTACATATTGACACAGTCTTACCAAATGGTTTATCTCCTGACCTTTTGTTTTCTGGGAATGCATATTGGTCCCGTCAGGCTTACATCTGACACAAGTGCCTCCAGTTTGACTCTTCTGCATTTACTCACACATTCACACATGGCATACCTCCTCAATTCAAACCAACTCCATCCTGGATGCATAGGACACATAGTTCATACATTCAAAAATGGAAATACAGGAAATAAAACTCGCAAAATATGTCTCAATCACTCACTGAAGTCAGGACTTCTCAGTATTATCAAATATCTTTTCTATTGGTTATTTGGAAATATTGGTTTTATACAAGGTCAAGGAAGGAAACTATACAATCCACCACATTCCTCTCCGTGACCATGACAGCCATTGAATCCTAAATATGTAACACTTTCCACTGAGCCCAGACTTGCCCTACAAGCCGAACAAAAATCTATAATCAAACACAATCATTTCATTAGATATAATAATATGCCATCCTGGATTAAATGCATAAAATGGATTGTAGACCTGAATTTAAGACCTGACTGCCATTAATTCTTTTGGACTATTAATCTGCAAAGCTCTTTAAAACACGAGAGAGGGTCTTTATTCTCAACCAGGATGGAGTGATTAGTTCTGGACTTCTCTCTCTGACATAACAGTTACCAAACCAGAAAAACTATTCATTTTCACCTTGCACTAATATGCTGAGCCATTACACACATACCTAATAGCTAAAATTGGAAAGATGATGACATTCAATGTTGTTCAGAATGTGGAGCAACTATAACTCTCATTCATACATTGCTGATAAAAGTGGAAAACACATTATAGAAAGATTAAAAGCTAAACCACCAATAAATAAATAAATAAATAAATCGCCCACTGCCATCAAGTCGCTTCTGATTCATAGTGACCCTACAGGACAGAGTAGTACTGCCCCCACAGGGTTTCCAAGGCTGTAAATCTTTAGGGAGGCAGAATGCCTCATCTTTATCCCTGTACAGAGTAGCTGGTAGGTTCTACCTGCTGGCCTTTTGGTTAGGAGCCAAGTGCTGTAACCAAGGCTACCAGAGCTCCTTCCCACTTATTCAGTACAGAAATGGCTCATTTTTCCTATCAAGAAACTGAAACACAAAAATCATTAATTTCTTCATCTTTGGCCTTAGTGATTGGTGCATAAATCTGAGTAATAGTCACATTGGTCTCTCTTGTAAGTATATGGATATTATACTGTCACTGACAGCACTGTACTTCAAGATAAATCTTGAAATGTTCTTTTTTCACAGTTCTATGCCATTCCTCTTCAGTGTGTCATTCCCAGAAAACTTGTATTTTTATCTTAACTTTACAAATGAATTGAGCTCATTTGGGTCTATTTTTTTCATTAAGAGAAATAAATACATTGTTTACTTGCCTTTTAAGTACTTTGCAAATGTATTTGTAAGTAAGTATGATTTTTTTCTCTACAACACCATGGTGAGAAATGTTCTTTTTTTTCTTTTTTCCCTAATTTCTCTTCTTCAGTTAAATCTGCTCCCCAATAGGGAAATTTAACATCATTCACTTCTGGTGGTGTTTGGGCAAGGGGGTTGGGGAAGCGAGGGAGTCCCAGGCTTAGGCTCACAATTAGTTAACACCAGCTGCTTATTCCTCTGTGCCTGCGTTGTTCTTTAAAAGTAGCTGATGCCTGTGCTCTTACTTTAATCTTAGACATAGTGGTCATTAGCAAAGCAGGAGATTCAGTGTCATTATGCCTTATCCTTCCTAGTTAACACCACAGAGCTCCCTACAGGAACACAACACTGCCTTGGAGAACTGCAAGAATGCAAAGTATAATTTTCTGACACTTTCATGTTGCTGTTAGGTACTACTGAATCGATTCTGACTCATATTGACTCCACATGACAGAACAGAACTGTCCCACAGGGTTTCCCAGATCACCAGGTCTTTCTCTCTCACAGCCACTTGGTAGGTTCAAACCACCACCTTCTGCTTAGCAACTGTATGCTTAGCCATTCCATCACCAGGGCACCTTGCCTTCTCATATCCTACACCCAATACCATCAAGTTGATTTTGACTTATAGACAGTAGATAGGACAGAGTACACCTGCCCATAGGTTTCCAAGGATGTAAATCTTTTCAAAGCTGACTGCTTTATCTGACTCATGGGGAACAGCTGACTGATTCAAACTGCAGACCTTTAGGTTGGTAGGTGAATGCTTTAATCACTGCACCACCAGAGCTCCTGCTTAGCCTCTCACACAGCCTGCCATTTTATATCCTTTCACTGGTCTCTACATAAACTCCTAAACTAACTCTATTCTTTGTTTTTCCTTTTCTTTGCCTTTGCCTCTTTTTTTATTTTTAATTTTTTATTGGGATTTGAGTGAAAGTTTACAGAGAAAACAAATTTTTAATTCAACAATTTATATTTATTTTGCTTCATGACATTGATTGCAATCTCCATAATGTAACAGTTCTCATCCTACTTCCTCCCTTTGTTCCTGTGTCCAATCATCCTTCTTTCTTAGCCCTTCCTGCCTTTTTTGAGCTTTATCCCTGGGCAAAAGCTTTTTGTTAATCTAAAAAAAAAAAAAACAACCCACTGCCATTGGAATCAGACCCGACTCATAGCGACCCCTCCTTGGATTTCCGAGGAGGTATCACTGTGGAAGTAGATTGCCCAACCTTCCTTCCGAGAAGTGGCTGGTGGGTTTGAACTGCCAACCTTCTGCTTAGCAGTCAAATGCCTTAGGCACTGTGCCACCAGAGCTCCCTTTGGCAATCTTCTGGTTGTTATTGTTGTTATGTGCCATCGAGATGGCCAATTGTTCTAAGGAGTGGGTTCACCTTACAGACCTGTCTATTGTTCGGCTGAAAGTTGAGGCATGGAGGTGAGTTCAATTTCAGGCTTGAAGGATGATTAAGGGCCACACTCTTGGGGATTCCACCTATCTCTAACAGACCAGTAAGCCTGGTCTTTTTTCATGACTTTGAGTTTTATTCCACATTTTTCTCCTACTCTGTCCAGGACCTTCTACTGTGACCCCTTTCAGAGGTGTAGGTTATGGTAGCTGGATATCCAAAGGTTCTTCTGGTCTCAGGGTCGAGGAGGCCAAGGTTTCTTGTGGTCCATTAGTCCTTTGGACTATTTTTTTCCATGCTTATTTGATCTTCTTCACTCATCTTTGCTTTAGACTGAGAGAGAACTGCACCTTAGATGGCTGCTAGGTAGATTTAAGACCTTACTACTCATCACAGTAGGATGTAGAACGTTACTTTTATAAACTATATTATGCCAATTGAGTTACCTGGCCCCTGGGACTGTGGTCCTAAGCCCCCAAGTGCAGTGACTTATTACTTCAAGGTGTTTGGTTATGGCTAAAAAGTTTTCATAACTTTGCTCCCTGGTTGCTCTACTATATACATAGATATAGACACTTCAGTGAAGAAGGCATCCATGCAGTCAAGAAATACATAAAGAAATGCTTGTGATCTTTAGCCAATAGACATATACAAATCAAAACAACAGATGAGACATCATCTAACTTCAGCAATAATAGCAAAGTTCAACAAGAGAGAAAGCAACAAATGCTGGTTAGGGTGTGGAAAGATTGGAACTCAATTACATGCCTGGACTGCACCATGATACAACCACTATGGAAAATGATAAGATGCATTCTTAAAAAGTTAGAAATAGAAATACCATTTGATCCAGAAATGCCACTACTAAGTATATATCCTAGAGAAATAAAAGCCAAGACATGGATTAAATATATGCATACCCATGTTCATTGCAGCATTATTCATAATAGCAAAGATATAGAAACAACCTACATGTCCATCAATGGATATATGGATAAATAAACTATGGTGTTTATACATAAGAGAACACTATTCAATGTTCAAGAATACACCAAAGACCTCATAGTGTGGATGAGCCTGGAGGACATTATGTTGAGTGAAATATATGAATGATACAAAGACAGATCTTGTATGAGTCCACTATTATAAACAAGTCAAGGAAAGGTTTACCCAGAGAGAGAAATATTTTTTGATGGTTCCCAGCGATGGGAGAAGAGAGAAGGGAAAATCACCGACTGAATAATAAACACATATTAAATTGGGTGAAGGGAAAGACAATATATAATAAGAGGATGATCAGCACAGTGTCACTAAGGCAAAGGTAGACATGGAGAGGTGCATAAGAGTTACAGAGAGCAAAGGCAAATACTATTACCTACACAATTATGCAGTATCAGTAATAACATGGTAATCCATGAGTATATACAGGCAGACAGGAAAGCTGAACAGGTATTGGTAGGCAAATGGGACTACAACCACGACCAAATATAGATTTGGCAAAGGATTAACTTTGACTCTAGACTCACCAGATTGGAGTAAACAGAATGTACTGAATTCAACAGATGAATGGGTAAACAAAATGTAGTACACATGTACAATGGAATATTACTCAGCCATAAAGAAAAATACATATCATAACATCAAACTTGAAAACATTATGCTAACTGAATAAGTCAGTCACAAAGAATAAATATCATATAATCCTGCCTAAGGCATTTGACTGGTAACCAGAAGCCTGGCTGTTCAAACCCACCAGCCACTCCTTGAAAGGAAGATTGGGCAATCTACTTCCATAGTGATACCACCTCGGAAATCCAAGGAGGGTCTCTGTGAGTTGAAATTGACTTGACAGCAGTGAGTTTATTAGTTATCTGAAATATCTAAAATTTGGCAAATGTTCAGAGACCAAAGTTTATTAGTGGTGAATAGGGATGGCGGAGAGGGAGGGAGGGAGAGTTATTTCTTAGAGGGCACTGAGTTTCTGTTAAGAGTGAGAGAAAAATTTGGAAACAGATAGTGGTGATGTTGCACAACATGATAAATGTGATGTCACTGGACTATATACGTAGAAAATGTTGAAATGTCAAATGTTTTGTTATACAGTAATACCTGCAAAAGCTGCAACCTGGTAAAGCAGAAACCTGTCAGGAAAGGAAAACCCAACTATTTTCCACTAACAGTGAAAGAAAAGTGGCAAGACTGCATCTTCTCAAAGGCATAAAACTTTCAAGACCCGGAGAAACAAGGTAGACTTGTTGAGTTACGGCTTTCACAGGTTTCACTGTATATATTTTCGTGATTTTTTTTTTAAGACAGCTTTAGTTACTTTTGGCAGTTAACCAGGAGGACCATCTAGATATTTATTTAAGGGGTTGAAGCTATCAGTCTACATTTGCAAGAACTTGAGACTTCATCTAGCATAACCATATTCTCAATGAATGAACCATTTTGTAATATTCCTGACCAGAAAATCATCCACAGCCTCCCCTATAATATTTTTAAGTAGGCATTTTTAAATAGGCTAATTAATTGATCAGTTATTCTCATGGGAACCTCCTTTCTGCACTCAAAGTGCTGAAAATCCTGCTATAATTCTTGAACATGTGAACCTCATTGTGTGCATTTGCCATGTTCCTAGAAAGTTATCCACCTACCTATCAGCTGCTTAGAACTTGTTAACCAATCTGAAAAAAACGAAAAGAAAAACAAAGTACAAGGCAAAATAGTGGCAAGTGCACAGATGACTTTAGCACAGTAACATTCTCAGTAAAATTACTAAATCATTTCCCTCTTCAGCAAAATCTAACCTTAAAATACATTCTTGGTAACTCCCCAAGATAGCATTGAAAATAGATGCTCTCTATAACTGTCACTCTCTTACACAAGCCCACTCACTCTCTCTTCTTCTTCTAATACTCAAGGAATCACTTCCAAAGATGTCTCTGTTTTAGCGTATGTGACAGAAGCATTGGTCCCATTCTCATCACTTGGGGGTCCCATTAGAGAATGCACGAAATTATCCAAATACACGTTCTTCTGCATGTGCACAGGCTTGGGCAAAGAGAAAGAGTGAAGAAGGAAGTATTAATGGAGTGAAATTGGGCCCCAACTGATGTGAATTCCTCCATTATGAGCCTTGATTCATGTAACTACATCAGTAGGCTTTGGTGGAATACATTCTGAGTTACAGTTTGTTTGTTTGTTTTTCTTCCATTATTTGGAAAAATGGTTAAAAATTATTCTAGGTTACTAGGATAATATTAAACTACTAGAAGAACAAACAAATCTGTCCTGGAAGAAATGCAGCCAGAATGCTCCTTAGAAGTAAGAACGGCCAGATTTCATTTCACCTATTTTGGTCATGTTGTCAGAAGGGACCCATCTCTGGAGAAGGGTATCAGGCTTGGTAAAGTGGAAAGCCAGATAAAAAGGAGAAGACCCTCAACGAGATGTACTGACGTGCACTGCAGCAATGGGCTCGAGCCAGTGTTTTGGTTCTCCTGTGCTGCTATAACACATGTCCCACTAATGGGTGGCTTTAACAGGGATTTATTCTCTTATAGTTTAGGAAGCTAGAAGTGCAAGTTCAAAGTGCCAGCTGTAAGGGCTGGTGAAAACCCCTCTACCTTGTGCTTTAGCACTGCCTCTTGTTTTGGCCCACTGAAGCTAGAAGCATCTCGTAGCTCAGACAGCTGTTGGCTGCTGAAGCTGACAAACCTAAGGTCTGAGAGTAAAATGGCACAATCCCAAGATTATTGAGCAATACAGTAGGCCACTGATTCAAGTCCATTAACTGTCCCAAGATCAGCAGACAACATGGCAGGCCAATGAAATGGAATCTGGGCTACATGCAGAGTCCAAGCATGCCAAAAAGTTGAGAGACCATTCTCAAAGCTGTCTCCTTATATGCTGGAAGCAGACCACTTCCCTAAGGCAACTACTCAGCTGCTCCAGTAGATTCCACAGTGGAGTTGATCACCAGTCTCATCGTGGAGAATAACGACATCCAGCTGCCCAATTACTCAGAACCAGGCCCAGCCAAGTTGATACACAACTTAGGTACCACACATAGCAAGGATCACAAGGACGGCACAGGACCAGGCAGTGTTTGCTTCTGTTGTATACAGGGTCTCTGTGAGTTGGAGCTGACTCAGTGGTACCTAACAACAACAGAATAATATGATGGAAAATATTATGTCAAATATTAAAAATTTCTATATTATATAAAACATTAAAAGTTGTTTTATAAATTGTACTACAAAACCTGTAAGGGCCATTACACCACAAGACTGCCTTGTTTTTCCAGGTCTTGCAAGTTTTCTACCTTTAACGGGGTACAGTGTTGCAACTTTTCTATTTCTTCTTTTAGTGGAAAGTATTTGAATTCTCTGTCTCTGACAGATTTCTGCCTTACACAGGTTCAGGCTCTCACAAGTTTTACTGTATATAAACTGTGTTAAAATAAAGCAATATCTCAAATATGCTATGAGAATGACTTAAACAGAATTTCCAGAAAATGGTTTTTCTATGCAAAGAATCCTATTTTGGTATAAACAAGCCCTCCGTAATGACAGGGTGCTCATATACACTGAATGCAGTGAGGAAAATAAATTATCTAAAATCTGTAACCCAGGGGAGAAAGGAAAGAACATACAGAGTAAGTCTGTGTATCTGGAGCTTAGAATTCAGAGGGTTCTGAGTTGCCTCTACTAACGGCATCCAGAGGCCATCTTGTTAGCAATGGTATGATCACTACTGTTCACTAGTTGCTGTTCTAGGAATACCAGCTTCCCTCATTCTTGGTGCCTGCAAAGTATGAGACACTGAATCTTCTCTTTGTAAAGATTTGACTGGCAAATCTACATTTCATTTAGAAGCCCTGGTGGTACAGTGGTTAAGCACTTGGCTGCTAACCAAAAAGCTGGCAGCTTTAACCCTCTGCAGAAGAAAGAAGAGGCAGTCTACTTCTGTGAAGATTACAACCTTGGAAACCCTATGGATAAGTTGAATTCTCTGTCTCTGACAAGTTCTACTCTGTCTCATCGTGTCATTATGACTTGGAATCAACTCAAAGGCAACAGGTAGACATTTAATTTGAGATAATACATGTTTATGTTTCCTCTACTATGAAAATTACAAAGATTTAAGAAAACACATAAAGGTCTTAGAGTCACTGGAGACATCATAATGAACAAGACACTGTGCCCACCCTCAAAGTGTTCACAGTCCAGGGAGAGAGGGCGGCAGACATGTAATAAGATAATCAACATGCAATGTGCTGCATTATAATAAGTGCTTAACTGCCTCATTGAAGCCCACAGCTTCAATTAACTCAGCTATTTGGCCAAGGACTCTTACTGTTATACAACAGAAATGACAATTTACATCTCCGACTTCCTTTGTCCTGATATTCCACCAACTCCTCAGCTATTGCCCAGCCTACATACCATTTCCTCCTCCCTAAATGATCTGATTCCCATCACATGGGGCAGCAAAGCTTTCATTGAGAGCAACCAACCAAGAGCAGGTCTTTTTCTTTTTGTTAGAGTCATTATTATGCCATCCCAAAGACAGGAAATAATAGATCCATTTCTTCTAATGGAGAGACAGTGTACAGTTTAAAGATGTTTTATTAGCTTCCAGCTTATGATACACAAGAGCTATTTGAGTACATAACTCACCTTACCGGTCCAGAGCTAGCCTCATAAACCTCAGTAGCACTTTTTCCCCACCTTTTTGACTAAATAGAAAGTTACTGTACAGTTACAGCCCTATTATATATGATGTTAATAAATGTGCCACAGTGACTGTCCGTTTTTTTAAGTAACTCTGCTAACCTGGGCACATTATGTGAGATTTATATTACAGCATAAAGTCTGAGGGGAATGCAGGGAAATAGTTTCATATATAGCATTAGACTCTCTACATTTCAGACACGGCAAGAGAAGAGTTGTTTAGAGGCACCTGTAATGGACTAGAGAGGGCAAAAATAACAAAAAAAAAGATAGATTTTGAGAAAAATCTCTGTAGTTTTGCAAAAGTGACTGATGCCGGCTTTGGCTTTGCTTATAAAAATCTTTTTTGTCTTGATAAAGCAAAATTCTCTAGTGAAACTTAACATATGCTCTTTTGCCACATGTCCATAACCTATTTTGAAATTCTACTTAGTTGCTCAATAAATATCTGTTAAATGGATGAATAACAACCAAACAGAGGTCAGGAACTTTTTCTGTGTTCCCTGCTCTATCTCTTATGCCCAGAAGAGTGCTCAGCACATAGCAGATATTTAATAATTATTTATTTCATGAATGGGTGATATAAATAACAATATGTCTTGCTATTCATATAGACTTGGGGAGCTCTGGGAGTACAGTGGTTAAAGCATTCAGCTGCTAACCAAAAGGTTGACAGTTTGAAACCACCAACTGCTCTGCAAGAAAAAGATGAGACAATCTGCTTCCATAAAGATTTACAGTCTTGAAAACCCTATGGGGCACTTCTACTCTGTCCTAAAGGGTTGCTATGAGTTGGAATCAACTCAATGGCAGTGGTTTGGATTTTTTTGGATTCACATAGACTTAAACCCAGCCCTGCAGCTGATACTGAAAGATGATAAACTCAGTATTTTATGGCCAGTTCATGAGTAAAAACCTCAAGGAACAGATAAGGGAGAGGATTTGGATGAATTTAAATGATAAATCAGTAAAATTGAGAGAAACAAAAACACTGAAATTCAACAATGTGAATAAACAAGATGGTGACAGACATATCTAAGGGCAAGATTGCCATGGAGATTTGACCTTATTGAAGGTTTTAGGAGAAAAGCTGAGGATTCCAACTTCAAGCCTGGAGCCATATCATGTAAACACAAGTTAGTAACCTTGGACCAGACCCCATTCCTTAATTGGTTTCCTTGGAGCTTCAGTTCCATACACTCTACTTTCCCCTGGAGAGAGCTTTGGTGGCATAGTACCTAGGGCATTTGACCAGAAGGCATTGGTTCAAATCCACCAGCCACTTCTCGGATGGAAGGTTGAACAATCTACTTCTGTAGTGATACCTCCTCAGAAACCCACAGAGGGATCTCTGTGAGTCGGATTCAACTTGACGGCAGTGAGGTTTTTTTAGTTCCTCTGGCAGAAGCATCAATGATTTACTATCTTCCAAAATCACACCCTAAATCCCAGTCTGCAACTCTGATACTTCTGCTTTGACCATATCCTGATATCCTTCCAATCAACCACAATCCTCATAGATGAAGAATTTATACACACACACACACACACACACACAAATACACACACGTATATATATATACCGGGAAAAAAAAAAAAAAAAAAAAACTCACTGCCGTCAAGTAGGATCTGACTCATAGTGACCCCTCCTTGGGTTTCTGATGTGGTATCACTATGGAAGTAGATTGTCCAATCTTCTTTCTGATGAGTGGTTAGTGGATTGGAACAGCCAGCTTCTGGTTAGCAGTCAAATGCCTTAGGCACTACATCACCAGAGTTCCTATACACAAGCACACACACACGTGAAATGATAGAAATTCAAATTCTAGCATCCATAAATAAAGTTTAATTTGAACACAGTCATAGCCATTGTTTTATGTGTCATTTATGGCAGTTTTCAAACGACAACAGCAGTGTTGAGCAGTCATAAGAGAGCCCATGTGGCCCGAACCAAAAACCAAACCAAACTCACTGTCATGGAGTAGATTCCAACTCATAGTGACCCCCCTTGGGTTTCCCAGGCAGTAAATCTTTATGGAAACAGATTACCCAGTGTTTCTTGTGCAAAGTGGATGGTGGGTTTGAACCATCAACCTTCTGGTTAACAGTCAAGTGCCTTAGGCAATATACCACCACTATACCTCCTTACCACATGGCCCACAAGGCCTAAAATAATTACTGTCTGGTTCTTTTCAGAAAAAGTTTTCTGATGCCTGAAGTAGGTATTATCACCCTGGCATTAATTAGGAAATCAAGGCTTTAAAACACATGATTGATGGAACTGATATCACTGATTTTACACATGAAAAATGTAGCAAATGTTGTGTTATATATATTTTAATAACAAGGTATTAAAAAGGAAAAAACCTAAGTAACTTGCTTAAGGGTACTCAGTAAGAGACCAGAGCCAGAATTTGAACTCAGATCTAAATGAATCCAAAAGCCCCACTGTTCTCTCTCAGCAAAATCCTAATAACTGCCCTTTATTAAGTATAGTCCTGTGTCATAATGCCTACCCTCTCTGATAGCCTTACAAGGGAGTGTGATCATCTCCATTTTACAGATAAAGAAATAGAAAGCAGAGTTATTGAATAATTTGACAAATTGTCTTTGACTAGTCAGTGACAGAGCTCTGGTAGCATAGTGCCTAAGGCACTTGACTGCTAACCAGAAGGCTGGTTGTTCAAACCCACCAGCCACTCCTCGGAAGGAAGGTTGGGCAATCTACTTCTGTAGTGATACCGCCTCAGAAACCCAAGGAGGGGTCACTATGAGTCAGGTCCGACTTGACAGCACATAACAACAACAAGAAGAAGTCAGTGGTGGAGCAAAGTCAGGTATCCCTGACTTCAAAGCCTGAGCTCCTAGAAAAAAAGTGTGTTTGTAATGGATGAATCTGAGAGACACCACCTTACCCAAGTTGTCAAACTTAATACCACCAGTAAGAGGGCAAACAGAGCCTCTTGATATTGAGGCATGGAGGAGATAATATCACCCATGGAATATTCCAGTCAAAACTGTTTTATCACAGTCAACTCAAGAGGAAACAATTAGACACACTCAAATTGAAAGACATCCTGCCAAGCAACCAACCTAGACTCTTCAATAAAGTTATAACCATGAAAGATCATAAAAGATTAGGAAACTGTTCTTGTTTGAGGAAAATGAAAGAGACATGCCACCACCTGTCATGAGTTTGTTATATATGGTGGCTCTCACGTTGCTATGATGGTGGAAGCTATGCCAGTGGTTATTTCAAATATCAGCAGAGACACCCATGGGGACAGATTTCAGCAGAGCTTGCAGGCTAGGAGAGAAGGACTGGCAATCTACTTCCAAAAATTAGCCAGTAAATCACCTCTGAATCAAAAGAGAACATTGCCCAGTGTAGTGCTAGAAGGTGAACACCTTATGTTGGAAAACCATACCAAACCCACTGCCATTGAGTCAATTCCAACTCATAGAGATACTGCCTTGGAAACCCAAGGAGGAGTCGCTATGAGTCAAGATCGACTCAATAGCAGTGAATGAGTGAGTGGCCCTCATAAGGTTTCTAAAGCTGTAAATCTTGACAAAAGTAGATTGCCCTATCTTCCTCCTTCAGAACAGCTGGTGGGTTTGAACCACTGATCTTCTGGTTAGTAGCCAAATGCCTTATCCACTATACCACCAGAACTTCTTTCTTATGTTGGAAGGATTACACAATAGCCACCGCAATGAACTCAAGTATGCCAGTGATGGTGAGGTGAGGATGGCACAGGACCAGGCAATGTTTTGTTCTGTTGTGCTCAGGATCACCAAGAGTCAGAGCTAACTCGAGGCCACTACCAACAACAAGGAGCCAAGGCAAGGAAATGCCATGTATGACACTTGTTTGGATCATGAATCAAAGGAAAACTACCTAATAAAAGATAATAGTAGTATCATTAAGGAAAATTGAAGATGTACTGGGTATTAGATAATAGTGTTATATCACTGTCAAAATTCTTAAGTGTGATTACTGTATTGTAGTTATACAGGAGAATGTCTTCCATGTTAGGCTATAGTTGTTGAAACATTTAGATGCAAAGCATTATGATGTCTGTAACCTATTTTCAAATAGTTCAGCACAAACAAACAAACAAATTGTATGTGGTGTGTATATAAGAAGGAGGACGTGAGGAAGGGAGGTAGGGATGGAGGGAAGGAAGGAAAGGAGAAAGAAAGGGAGGGAGGGAGGAATGAATGAATAGTGGGTAGAAAAATGCTAGCAGTTGGGCATGTAAGTTAAGGTCATACAGGTGTACTCTTCTTGCATATTTTCTATGCCCAAAGCTATACTCTTATCACTATACCACTGCTACTTTTTTTTTCCTTTTTTTTTTTTTTTTTTTTTTTTTTTTTTTATTAGGATTTGGGTGAAGATTTACAGAGTAAATTCACTTTTCATACAGCAGTTCACATATACTTTGTCTCATGTCATTGACCAAAATTTACAATGCAGCAGCTCCCCTCCCACTTCCTCCCCATAGTTACCTCCTCCCAGTGTCCATCCCTTCATACTCTTCTGCACCCTGAGCTATCTCCCTGTGCATAAGCAGCCCTTCCTTCTCCCATGATTGTTCTCTCCAGGGCGTGTGTCTACTTGAGGTAACCACTGCTACTTTTAAATACAGAAAAATCTTAGTCCTTTCTCCTAGCCCATCTCACTGGGCTTCTCCTGTCTCCAAACACAGATTCCGTGTACCATGGAAACAGAAGAGATACATACACCTCTGGATATCAGATGACCAGGCAGTTGTAAAAAGACTGCACAACTTACAGGAAACTTTGACACTTTGAAGAAGTTAAAGCTTCCATTCAACCTGTCATCCTACGCTATTTCCAAGCCTTTAAATATACCAACCTCTCTTTTCCACGAACAATTTCTCAAAGGTATCCATGTCTGGAAAACACACAGACAGAATGCTATAAATGCCCATTAGTCTTCAAACCTGAAATGCCCCCCAAAATGAGTTACAGTGAAAAACACGTACTACTGCAAATGAAAAATAGCAAAATACATCAAGAGTTCAAAAGGCAGGAGTTGAACAAGATGATCCCATTTCATGCTACATTAATATGTCACTCTAATTTTATGTTGGAATTAGCCTTCATACTTTCCACCCAGAATTCTGAAATGCAGTTATCCAAGCAAGTAAATCTATTTTAAAAGTGGGGGTTGGGGAAGCAGGGGTAGATTACCCAATAAGCAAGGTAAGCATGGGCTTACCTGTGCTTACTTATTAACCTGTAGTGAACAGTTTCACATGTTTTCACAAGATGTAAAATTATTCACTGTAGATTATTAAGTGTTGTTGCTGTTGTTAAGTGTCATTGAGTAGGCTCTGACTCATAGCAACCCTATGTATAACAAAAGGAAACATGGCCCTCAGCCTCACAATTCTTGCTATACCTGAGCCCACTGTTGAAGCCAATGTGTCAATCCATCTCATTGAAGGCCTTTGCTTTTTCACTGACCCTCTATTTCACCAAGCATGATATCCTTCTCCAGAGACTGGCTCCTTCTGACAACATGACCAAAATAGGTAAGGTGAAGTCTGGCCATTCTCACTACCAAGGAGCATTCTGGCTGCACTTCTTCCGAGACAGATTTGTTCATTCTTCTGGCAGTCCATGGTACTTTCAGTATTCTTCGCCAACACCACCACTCAAAAGCATCAACTTTTCTTCAGTCTTCCTTATTCATTGTCCAGCTTTCACATGCATATGAGGTGATTGAAAATACCATGGCTTGGGATAGGCACAAGTTAGTCTTCAAATCTACATCTTTGCTTTTTTGCACTTTAAAGAGGTCTTTTGCAGCAGATTTGCTCAATGCAATACATCATCTATTTCTTGACTGCTGCTTTCTTTGGTGTTGATTGTGGACCCAAGTAATATGAAATATTAACAACGACAGTGCTTTTTCCATTTATCATGATGCTGCTTATTGGTCCAGTTGAGAGGATTTTCATTTTCTTTAGTTGAGGAATAATCCATACTGCAGACTGTAGTCTTTAATCTTCATTAGTAAGTGCTTCAGGTGATCTTCACTTTCAGTAAGCAAGGTTCTGTCACCTGCATATTGCAGATTGCTGTTGAGTCTTCCTCCAGACCTGATGCTGCGTTCTTCTTCATATAGTCCAGCTTCTCAGATTGTTTGCTCATCTACAGATTGAGTAAGTATGGTGAAAGGATACAACCCTGACACACACCCTTCCTGATTTTAAGCCATGCAGTATCCCTTTGTTCTGTTTGAACAACAGCCTCCTAGTCTATGTACAGGTTCCTCATGAAAACAATTAAGTATTCTGGAATTCCCATTCTCCACAATGTTATCCATAATGTGTTATGATCCATGTAGTTGAATGCATTTGCATAGTCAACAAAACACAAGTAAACATCTGTCTGGTAGTCTTTACGTTCCACAAAAATCCATCTTACTTCAGCAATGATATCCTTTGCTCCATATGTCCTCTTCTGAATCCAGCTTGCAATTCTGGAAGTATCCTGCCAATGTACTGCGGCAACCATTTTTGAATTATCTTCAACAAGATTTTACTTGTGTGTGGTATTAAGGATATTGTTCGATATTTCCACATTTTGTTGGACCACCTTTCTTTGAAATTGGCACAAATATGGATCTCTTCCAGTCAGTTGGCCAGGTAGCTGTTTACCAAATTTCTTGCATTGATGAGTAAGTGCTTCCAGAGCAGCATCCATTTGATGAAACATCTCAAAGGATGTTCTGTCAATTCCTGGAGCCTTGGTTTTCACCAACTCCTTCAGTGCAACTTCGATTTCTTCCTTCAACACCATTGGCTTTTGATCATATTCCACCTCCTGAAATAGGTGATCATTGGCCAATTCTTTTTGGTACAGTGACTCTGTGTATTCCTTCTACCTTCTTTTGATGCTTCATGAATCACACAACAAGAACAACAGCATCATTCAATTGCACATAGAATCTTTCAATATTACAACTCAAGACTTGAATTTTTTTTCAATTCTTTCAGCTGAGAAATGCAGAGCATGTTCTTCCCTTTCAGTTTTCTAACTTCAGGTCTTTGCATATTTTGTTATAATAATTGACTTTGTCTTCTTGAGCTGCTCTTTGAAAGCTTCTGTTCAGCTCTTTATCTTATCATTTCTTCCATTTGCTTTAGCTACTCTCCATTCAAGAATAAGTTTCAGTCTCTTCTGACATTCATTTTGGTCTTTTCTTGAAAGCTTTCCTACCTTTTTAATGACCTTTTGTTTTCTTCATGTATGATGTTCTTGATGCCATCCCACTATTTGTCTGATTTTTATCACTGGTGTTCAATGCATCAAATCCATTCTTCAGATGGTCTCTAAATTCAGGTGGGATATAATCAAGGAAATATTTTGGCTCTCATGGACTTATTTTAATTGTCTTCAACTTCAACTTGAACTTGCATATGAGGAGCAGATGGTCTGTTCCACAGTAAGCTCCAGGCCTTGTTTTGACTGAAGATATCGAACCTCTCAATCACCTCTTTCCACAGATGTAGTTAATTTCATTCCTGTGTATTCCATTTGGTGAGGTCCATGTGTATAGTCATGCTTTATGTTGTTGAAAAAAAGGAATTTGCAATAAGTAAGTCATTGGTCATGCAAAATTCTGTCATGCTATCTCCAACAACATTTCTATCACCAAGGACATATTTTCCAACTACAGATGATTCTTGTTTCCAACTTTCACATTCCAATCACCAGTAATAATCAGTACATCTTGATTGCAAGTTTGGTCAATTTCAGACTGCAATAGTTGGTAAAACTCTTCAATTTCCCTGTCTTTAACTTTAGTGGTTGGTGTGTAAATTTGAATAATAGTAGTATTAAATGGTCTTCCTTGTAGGTATGTGGCTATTATCCTATCACTGACAGTACTGTACTTCATGACAGATCATGAAACATTTTTTGTGAGGATGTATGTGACATCATTCCTCTTCAATTTGTCCTTCCAGCATAGTAGATCATATGATTGTCTGATTCAAAATGGCCAAAAACAGATCATTTTAGCTTACTAATGCCTAGGATATTGATCCTTATGCATTCCATTTCATTTTTGACAACCTGCAATTTGCCTAGATTCGTACTTTGTACATTACACATTATTATTAATGGATGTTTGCAACTGTTTCTTCCCATTTTCAATTATGCCTCATCAGGAAAAGGAGGTCCCAAAAGCTTACTCCATTAACATCTAAGGTTTACTCTACTTTGAGGAGTCAGCTCTTCCCCAGTCGTATTTTGAGTGCTTTCCAACCTGAGGGGCTCATCTTCTGGCACTATATCAGACAATGTTTCAGGGCTATTCATAAAGTTTTTCAGTAATATAATAGACAGTGTTTCACTGCTATTCATAAGGTTTCCACTAGCCAGTTCTTTGAGAAGTGGGCCCCTTCCTTCTTCCAAGTCTGTCTTAGTCTGGAAGCTCTGCTGAAACCTGTCCACCATGGATGACCCTGCTGGTACTTGAAATACTGGTGGCATAGCCTCCAGCTTAACAGCAACAAGCAAGCCACCACAGTATGACAAACTGACAAATGAGTGGTGGACAGATTAGTAAGTAAGCACAATTAAGCCATGCTTACCATGAGTACTGGATACTCAGTCTCTGTCAGGGATTATAAATTTGAAAAGAGGCTTTCATTCTGTAGGAAGTTGTTTGGGTTTGGGAGAGAGACAGATGACAGCCATACTTAGAAGTAGAATCTTTGATATGCTGAAAAATGTGAAATTGTTCACTACAGAGTAGTAAGTAAGCACAAGTAAGCCCTGTTTACCTTGCTTATTGGGTAATCTGACACTATGGTGAGGGGTGGGGGTTATCAATCATGCTTCTAGTTTAGGAACTTGCCTAAATGTTTGGATCAATAAATAACTAGAGAACAAAAGAGCAAGAGAATGAGGGAGAGAAAGAGAAAATGACAGAGAAAGAGAAACCCACACAATTCTAACCTAAGCAGATTTACCTCTACAAACAGCTTCTATCCCTTGGAGAAAATACACTGGCATGGTTAAGAACATAGGTGCTACAGTTAGACTCTTTAGGGTTTATATCTTGGTTTAGCCAATGGCCAACCAGATAGTGTTGGCCAAGTTACTTAATCTGTCTGTACCCCATTTTTCAGAATCGTAACACTGTAATAACAATAACACCTACTTGAAGTCATCATGAGAACTGTTATTGCAGTCAGGCCATCAAGTTGGCTCCAACTCATAGCGATCATATGAACAATAGATCGAAACACTGCCTGGTCCTGTGCCACCCTCACAATCCTTGTTATGCTTGAGCCCATTGTTGTAGTCTCTTTGTCAATCTATCTCGTTGAGTACTGCGAAAACAGCAAGGAGGCCACATGTTCTGACCTCCTCTAACCCCACAAGAGGAAGACAGGATTGCCAGCAGTAACCCAAGGCCTATTCCTGCCAGGCCAGACATGCTGCCTCTCCCCTCCAGCCCTTTCTCCAA